>NC_140937.1:3809450-3926950 GCF_014529385.1 Adiantum capillus-veneris
GGGATGTCAAATATGACCTATGGGACCAAATGAACATGTCACATGGTGTGAGTGGAGTTCATAAGTGACTCTCGATGCTCAAAAATGGCTGAAATGAGCGTCGCAATAGAGAGTCCACATCGTGGTTGGGAGAGGAAGGTATGTAGGGAGAGCTCATGGCTGAATATATGGGGAAAAGAGGACCTAATGTGGTCAAAAGCTGAGCACTCAAGTAGTGTGTGGTACTCACTCTCTCGCACTTGACGAGGGCATAAGGTGCAAAGTCGATGACACTCCTCGCCAGTGCCCCAACGTCCTGTCTCGCAGCGTAGAGAATGGGAGCTAAGACGAATGGAGGCAATGGTGCGGATCGCACTCAACGGGATGGGCTCAAGGATGTAGGAATGGGTTCGGTTACCTCGTTCCGAGAAGAAGAGAGATTTGTAGTTGGGCAACGTGTGTGGTGTAATGGCTGAAGCGAGAACCTCCAGATTTCTCCCAAGCCATGATACATTGGCGTTGTAAGAAGGCCTCATTAACTTGGGAGTCGATCACGCATCCTTGACCAAGTGACATGCATCCCATCTTCCAAACCATTTCTTGATATCAAGCATCCACCCCGAACTTAGTATTTTGCTCTTGCATGTCTTTTGAACCTTTTGACTTGCTTCATATGCGATTCTAGGAAGTCGATGCAAAGGGCTACGTTGTGTCTTACGCATGTACTCCACAACCCTTTCCATGCCCAAGACCTCAATGGGAAGCGATCCGGACTCAAGAAGTAAGAGCATGTAGGGTGTTTGTGTCTTGACTTGGAGAAAGTTGGTGAGAAAACGCTTTTGGACATTCTCAAACTCTTTCCAAGTAGACTTCCCGATGCTTCCACCCCACACCTCCACTCCATAAAGAAGCACCGGTGTCACCAATGTGTCAAAGAGGTACTTTTTGAGAGCCCAACACTTGATCTCTCCTGCATTGCACATGTTCTCAAATGCATAATAAGCCCTCTTTCCGGCTTCCAAGCGACGCATTGCACAATCCTTCCATTTATGATTGGATGGAACCTCAAGGCCAAGGTACTTGAAGTGATCTACCACTTCAAGTTTCTCATTGTTGTATACAATGCATGGATTTTCGTCATTGAGGTCTTTACAAGCATAACCTTGGTTTTGGATCCATTCACGATCAGCCCGCTATGTAGGCAAAAGCGTTCCAAGACACTCATAAGCTTTTGTGCATCTTCTAAGGTATGTGCCAAGAGCACTACATCATCGGCATAAAGAAAAAGCATGATCACTGCATTTCCAATCTTAACCTCTTCTATGCCTTCTTGCTGCATAAAATCAAGAACCATGTATTCCAATTCATCAATGAGTAGCCCAAAGAGGGTTGGGGAAAGTGGGCATCCTTGTTTGACACCAATAGTGCTTGCAAAAAATTCTGAAATTCCATCTCCCATACGTAATCGACATATCACTTTTTGGTAGATGCGAAAGACTGCATGCATAAATTCTCTCGGCACTTGAAGGCTTTGCATACATCTCCAAAGATTTCCTCGTGGTACCATGTCAAAAGCTTTCTTGAAATCCACAAAGCAACAATACAACTTTTTTCCTTTCAATCGAGACGCTTCCATAAGAACTCGAAGAGTGACAAGGTGATCAATAGTGCTATGATGCTTTCGAAAACCTGCTTGGCCAAGCGCACGTTTGCCATTCTTTTCAGCCCATTCACTTATCTTCATCTCCATGATACATCCAAATAACTTTGCCATCAAAGAACCAACCATTATAGTGCGATAGTTGTTCACATTGTTTACATCTCCTCCTTTGTGCAAAGGTTTGATCCAATTTGCACTCCAATCATGAGGCATGCCATACTGAAGTGCAAGGTTAAACATATCGCATATCCAATATCGTGTTTTCTTGCTTGTCCATTTAATCATTTCAGCCTTGACACCTTGAAGGTCACCTGCCTTGCGAGTAGCAAGTTTCTCAAGCGCGCAGCATACATCTTCAATGGTAAAGAAGGGAGACATAAATGGAAGGGAGCTACAACCCCTCCATCTTATCAACATTGGGTTGCTCATAGAGGTTCTTACAATGCATATACATATCCTCAAGAGTCAAGTCACCAAAGCTCTCAACGCGCTTGCCTTTTAGATTTTGCCAAAACTTGCCACATGCATGTGCTTTCTCTTGTGCTAAAAGAAGTTGTTTTTCGACTTCCCACCTTCTCCTCTTCTTTTGAACAAGTGCTTTGTATGTGTGTGAACATTCCAAGTAAACTTCCTTGTCTTTGATTGCATCCAATCTTAGCAAGTGTTTTCGGGCTTGACTACATTCCATGTCAAACATTTCTTCTTGGTGCTACCCTTCTTAGACCTTTTGCAAGACATGTGTTTCGCCGAAAAGCATTCCTTCGCACAAGAGAAAATTACTTCTTTGAAAACTTTCCACTTGCATTCTAATGTTGGGCTCCCTTGATGCTCTTTCATGCTTAACATTTGGTCCACCATATCAGCATATATAAGTGCTCGTTTGAAGTCTAGACGTAGGTACAAATGATTCACATCATGATTGGAGGCTACATGCTCAGGCCGTTTACCACACTTGAGGTCAATACATAACATCCTATGATCCGATTCCGGATTCCATTCACCAAGTGTAAAGCTTTGTATGCATTCTAGAGTGGCTTCTGAAAACAACATATAGTCAATCACGCTAGCACCATTGTGCTTTCTACATGTAAAGTCATTGGTGCCTTGCCATAGAGATACACCATTTGCAATGAGCATTCCGGTACTATTGCACATATGTAGAAGTGACTTTCCATAGTGATCCACTTCTTTTGCATCATTAGAACTTCGATTATACATGTATGAGTCATCCACTCTTCTTGATACATGCGGCATGTCGACTTGTTGTGTGTCGTGTTGTAACATATTTGTGCGAGCATTCATGTCTCCAAAAACAATGACTTCACCTTGATCCTTGTAATAAGCAATGTCTTCCTCTAGTTCAACAAAGGGCTGATCTCTATCCATATTCAAGCGAGCATAAAAGTTGGAGTCATAGTGAGGAATGTAGCAACCGGCCACAAACATGACTTGACCATTTGGTGGGCTGATTTTCAGCCATAAGTAGCGTTTATACTTATCTTCTTTGACAATGGAAACATCTTTCAAACCCTTTTTGGTCATACATGCTATGCCTCCTTGGCCTCTTCGTTGCTTTGCATTTTTGGCCCACATCAAAGAATGTACATCGTATTTGTCAAATCCAAGAATTCGTTGCGCATCATGCTCCCATGTTTTGACAAGAAGTATCACATCGGAGTCATTGGTAAGCTCATCAATGCCAATTCCCGCATTCCATGGATACCCGTTACAATTCCAAAAGCTTATTCGCAAGCGTGAGTTGGTCTCATACATCATGTGTCCCTATTTGTTGGTGGACTTGCATCCTCCTCAAGTGCCTTTTCTTCTTGAGATGATACCTTAACCTTCTTGCTTCTTTCCTCGTATGCTTTGCGACGTACATTTTGTTGCATAAGAGTGCGATCCTCATATACATTACAACCCGTTCCTTTGAGGTAGATCCAACCATTGTCAAGGATGATCTTTCTCTTTACCTCATCAGCCATGGTACATACAATAGGTCTTTCTCCCGAGCGAGGGACTCCTTGTTTTCCAACTCGATGTGCACCATAAGCCATGATTCCTGACATGCCAAAGTGTGTAGCAAAAAACTCTTCAATAGCAACCGCAAGAGATTGGGGTGTTTCCATGCTTTCCTCCTTGATTCCACGAATGACGATGTTCTTTGAGCGTTTTTGTCGTTCTTCTTGCAATTCTTGAGTGTCCACATTCTCTACATTCTTTGCTTGGACAACGGCTTGCGTGATAGGAGATGTAGAAACCACATTATCCTTACATATATCAGCCCATGATTTGGATGCATTTCTCATCTCACATACATCATGTCGTATTGTATCTATCGTTTCCTCTTTCAATACATGATCACTCTCAACTTTGCTCAAGCGCTCTTTCACTACATTCATGTCCACAAGAGAGCGTTTACATTCTTGAACTTCATTCTCAAGATGCATCAAGCGCGTTGTTTGCATTTCAAGAACCTTCTTGAGGTGCTCATTCTCCACAACGAGAACTCTTAAAGTACCATTCTCCATTGCAAGTGCGCGCAACTCTTCACCTTGCTTGTTGACGGTTTCTTGTAACGAGATCAAGTAAGCCATGATCATTGCTTCCGTTGTTGTAGACGATGTGGTTGGATTAGCATCCAAATTCCTTGGAGATTTTGCATCATTCTCCATGGCGAGTGTGGCTTTTCCACCCTTGCGAGTTTTGTCTGACATTGCCTTCAAGTCGGCAACAAAAACGCAAAGTTTTGACAGTTTTTTCAGTTCTGAGATGTTGTTACAGCAAAGCCTTCCATTACACAGAAAAATTATGTCTTTACATCAATGCGTAGAGGGCTTCGTGCTCTTCGATTGAGGCTATAGATCACCTAAATCGGAGTTCGGATGAGCAAGTTATGGTCAAAAGAGTGAACTGCTGTCTACTAGGTCAAAAAACGGCTGTGTGTGTGTGTGTGTGTGTGTGTGAGAGAGAGAGAGAGAGAGAGAGAGAGAGAGAGAGAGAGAGATCCAATTACCATGCTATTCTAGAGAGGTAGAAAGATAGAGAGAAGGCGTACATTTGCATTGTTATCTTTCTATAGTGATTCCAAGGACTACGTTTCCATTGTGTGTGTGTGTGTGTATGAGAGAGAGAGAGAGAGAGAGAGAGAGAGAGATCCAATTGCCATGCTTTTCTTGGCCGCATCAACGCGCGGGTCACATACTAGTGTACTTTTAAAAGAGTAGCTAACATTTTTTCCCACACAAAACAAGAAAAATGCCTTAAAATGGGTCAAATGTCGAACAAAAAACCAACCCTAACATTGGCATCTCAAATGGGGAGAGAGATTCCCAATTGACGGGCCTTTTATCAGTTGAGAGTTATTTGATCCTTTTTATTTTTGAGAGTTAAACCATGTGCCACCCTAAAAAATTTATAAATTTTCACACACACACACACATATGTATATATACAATAACTAATGTCAAACATCTATCCCTAGAAAAAAAGGAGAAGGTTGGTTTGTTTGTGAGTCGACTTCATTCTGTATCGTTTTGGGGACATGCATGCAAATGATGGGGTTGTTACACATGTCATTGGTCATGAGAGAGAGAGAGAGAGAGAGAGAGAGAGAGAGATTGTTCCATCAAGTTCATGGGGACTCCTACTCACCAAGGGGACCCTTGCCAATTTTCAAGAAATTATTATTTTCTTGGAATTATAGTGTATTTTTTAGAGAGTGGCTAACATTTTCTCCCATAGAAAACAAAAAAATACCTTAAAATGGGTAAAATGTACGTAAAAAATCAGCCGTGACACTAGCACCCCAATTGAGAAGAGAGATTGCCCAGCTGACAGGCCTTTTACTTGTTCAAATATATTTTATCCCCTTCTATTTTTAGGAGTTAAACTATGTGCCACCCTTTAAAATTCATAAATTCTCTCAATTATGACGAGCCTAAGTGTGTGTGTGTGTGTGTGTATGTATATATATATATATATATATATATATATATATATATATATATATATATATATATATATTATATATATATATATATATATATAAGAGAGAGAGAGAGAGACTCACTACCCAGTGCCAACTTCTAAAGTTCTGAGTTATTATGTGTGTGTGTGTGTGTGTGTGTGTGTGTGTGTGTGTGTGTGTGTGTGTGTGTGTGTGTGTGTGTGTGTGAGAGAGAGAGAGAGAGAGAGAGAGCTCTACAAAAATTGACGCGAGAAGGATCGTGTATGGGTGTATTTTCATCCTTCGAGCCAGCAGTGGTGTTTACGAGAGAGAGAGAGAGAGAGAGAGAGAGAGAGAGAGAGAGAGAGAGAGAGAGAGAATAAGAGGTTGATTCCAAGACGAGGGATGGAGGAAAGCGTTGAAGGCGAGAAAAATCATAGCGGAAGATAAGCGAACCCAAGGTGGGGTGTGCCAATCCGAAGAATCCAAAGCGAGGGAATAGGTGGGAAAAAGGAAAGCAAACCCACGTCGGTGTGTGCACAAATCCAAAGTGGAACAAGCAAATCCGAGGTAGCAAAGGCGGAACTAGGAGAAAAATCTTGATGATATTTGAAGGTTTTTACCCTGAATTTCTCTAGGATTTGTGTTAAGCTTGGGTTTTTTCTCGCCTTACAGGTATAATTTATGGCTAAGTTTCAAAATTGATTGATAGGATTACACTAAATCTCAGTTTTCTTTGAGCATTCGCATACAATACAATGCTTTTTTCACAAAAGTTTAAAAACCGACATATAGGAAAATTTGCAGCAAATCAGACGAGCAATCAATGTGAAAGACAAGTGTTTTTGCTAGGGAACCCAAGGCGGCATACACAAATCCGATGTGACGAGAAAATTTGAGATGGCAAAAAGGGGGAGCGAACCCAAGGCAGCATGCACGAATCTGAAGTGGCACGAGCAAAACTGAGGTGGCAAAGGCAAGAGGTAGAGAAAATTTACACTAAATTTCTTTAGGCTTTGTGTTAAACTTGGTTTTTTTTCTTGCCTTCAAGTTAGAATTTTGTTGCTAAATCTATATTAGCTTCAAAAGAATACAATCCCGTCAGGTTAATATAAATTCTCTCACTCACAATTATGAGTATAGCAAAAAAAAAAGAGAATTTATGGCTAAATCTCAAAATTTATAGGTAAACCTAAGTTTACTTTGAGCATTTGCACACAACTTTTTTTTTCAAAAAAGTTTAAAAACCGACTTATTGAAGAATTAAAGGCAATTTTGCAATGTTTCATCAATGATTTTTCCCTAAAATCTGTAGGTTTTCTCATCTTCAAAACTAGAATTTAGAGGTGGATTTCAAATTTTCATATCTGAGAATACACAAAACTTGTGTTTTTCTTTCAAGCAATCTGATAGCCACTCATATACACAATGCTTCTACTGAGACACTTGGTAAACATGCATATGAAAAATTTTAGACGCAATCTACTTCTACTATATGAGCATTGGAAGGTTTGTATTTGAAAACAAATCCGAGGTTTAACATTGAACACAAGCAAAACCGAGGCAAAAGGTGAGTGAACCCAAGGTGGCGCGACCGAAGCCAAAGTAGCACGAGGAATCCGAGGTGGGAGGGCAGATTTAGATGTGAATCTCAAAATTTTTATGTGGAATTCTGGTAAATGTATCATGTTAAATATGGCTCATAGAAAAAAGGTAAATTAGGAGGGGAATTTTACTGCAAATTTGACTTTTGAATTTGAAGATATATTTGGAACAAAAAATTCAAAAAGATTTTTTCAAGACCAATATTGATATTATATTGACAAATTATGTAATTTTGTATTTTAAATTTTTTAAAAATTACTCTAGATAGTCACTCTTATACTCTTTCTTAAAGTTCTTGAAAATTTGACACCTCCACGTGTCGCCCAAGCAAACGTGCTACCCCGTCCCCTCTCCCACCGAATTGCTGATTGTTACGATGAGTGTGTATAGCATGCGAGAGAGAGAGAGAGAGAGAGAGAGAGAGAGAGAGAGAGAGAGAGAGAGGAAAACTTAAAGGTTGAGTATGTTTCTATAAATTGAGGGGGGCTCGCTTGCTTATTGCAAAGTTCAGCAAACCACATGCTAGGTATAAATGTAGTTTAAGGTTATCACTTGAGGGGGGGGACGCGGAGAGAGAGAGAGAGAGAGAGAGAGAGAGAGAGAGAGAGAGAGAGAGAGAGAGATAGATAGATAGATAGATTGATTGAATTATCGTCCACGGAGGTCAGATATGACCTATGGGACCGAAAAACAGCGCATACAAAGATTCCTTCTAAATGAAGGGCAGATACATATCAATTAAGGACTGAGGGTCCAGTGATGGGTGAACAAAAGAGAAAATGGGATGGGATGAACAAAACTTAAAATCTAAGGGGGGATAGGTGAGAGGGGAGCCATTTTAGGAGTTCGAAACTCCTGAATAATGGCTTTACCTCCTCGATAGACTGCTTATTTCCCTGCCGTACGCGCTGCTCGCACCTTTTGTAGTTATGTCTTCTTCTGCTTGAGTTGGCCGGGGGTAAGATCTTCTGCGAACCAGATTTTAGTGCCCTTGAGAAGCCTTGATTAATCAAGGAGTTTAATTCGGTCCTCTTTGGTCTTGAAAGTGAGGATCGCATGATTGGTGCGATGCTCGTGTGTGATGGAGTCGATTGTTGGTGTATTCCACTCTATCATGTGGGTTGTTGTCTGGATGCGGGCAATCGCTTCATGGAACTTGAGCTCTCCCTCCCCTTTCCAGTCACTTGGTAGCCCACCAATGCGAACATTGAGGGCGATCTCCTCTTGCCGTTGTCGCTCGCGTAGCGTGGACGCCACACGGTCGTCCACCTTATGAATGATGGCTTCTTGCACTTGATTTTTGACTGCTTGTGTAAGGGTAGTCTCCACTTCTTCTTTTGTTTTGGTGAACTTGGTTTGCATCTATTCCGATTCCTCTATCTGGTGGTTCTCCACTGCAGTTAGCCGGGTCTCGATGGCGATGAGCTTTTGTTTCAGCTCGTCGTTCTCCTTGCGGAGTCTTTCAACTTCGCTTTGAAGATGACTGACGTTGTCCGTTTTGGGGGGTGTCGCCACAACCCCAGCAAAGGTGATTTTGTTTCGAGTTGAGGCGCGAGTGGCCATGGTTTTACTCGAGGGGTTAAAACCTTGAGTTTACTGTGATTTAAATCGGCAGAGCTTAGAGTGGGCTCGAGGTTACTGTGATTAAGTAGGCAGAGCTTCGGCTTGAGGTTACTATGAAACAGAGAGAGTTGGCTTGATGTCAGAGCTTGAGGTCGACAGCAGAATCGGCTTGAGGTCGATAGGCAGAAACAGAGTCGGCTTGAGGACATAGCAGGCCGAAACAGAGATCGGCTTGAGCCCGAAATGGATGTCGACTTGAGGTCGGCTTTGTACAGAGTCGGCTTTGAGGTCGGCTGGTACAGAGTCGTGGGCTTTGAGGTTAGTTGGTGCAGATTCGTCAGAGCTGAGTTGATAGAGAGCTTCGAGCGGTGCTGGTTGAAAAGGGGAGGGGCGGGGCTATGGCTAACGCCCCCCCAAGGGCAGCCCCTTGCCCACGGGGGAGCTTGGGGGGCTAGGGAGGGCAACGGCTTCGAAGAGATGCTAGGGTTTCACACACACACACACACACACACACACACACACACACACACACACACACACACACAGAGAGAGAGAGAGAGAGAGTTGGGAAAGAGAGAAGGTTTGTGGAAAGGCCATTGTCAGATTCGACAAGAGTGCACTTGCTTGTGTGAATCTACTTCTAAGATCATGGGTAGGCCACTATGAACGCACGAGCATGCGTGCATGTGTGTGTGTGTGTGTGTGTGTGTGTGTGTGTGTGTGAGAGAGAGAGAGAGAGAGAGAGAGAGAGAGATCAGAGGACATCGTTCAAAGAGAAGAAGAGAGCAGAGAGAGGTTGTGTGTAATGCAGCTTAAAAATTTTAAGGAAGGAGAGGCCCTCCATGTGTCGCTCATTGGTTCACTTCAAAAAAAAATTACAAAACATCTAATCTTAAGTGAAAAAGTGAAGGGTAAAACTGTTGGAATGACCATATGACAATCTTTTGAAAATAAAAAGTCAAAAGACTTATTACTTTTCTTTTGCCAAAAGACTTTTCACCTGGAGAAGAGGGTAAATGTATCATGTTAAATATGCCTCATAGAAAAAAGGTAAATTGGGAGGGGAATTTTATTGCAAATTTGACTTTTGAATTTGAAGATATATTTGGGAAAAAAAATTCAAAGGGAGTTTTTCAAGACCAATATTGATACTATATTAAACAGTTTTGTATTTTAAAATTTTAAAATTTTTGAAAGTTACTATAGATAGTTACTCTTATACTCTTTCTTAAAGTTGTTGAAAATTTGACACCTCCACGTGTCGCAAGCAAATGTTCTACCACGTCGCCTCTCCCACCTAATTGTTGATTGTTACGATATTGAGTGTATGTAGCATGAGAGAGAGAGATAGATAGATAGATAGATTTTATTATCGTCCTCGGAGGTCAAATATGACCTATGGGACCAAAGTTACATGTGATGTAGTATGTGTATGGCTGATGAGTGACTCTCGATGCTCCAAAATTGTAGTGATGAGAGTCGCAATGGAGAGCCCACACTTTGGCTGGGAGAGGAAAGTGTGTAGGTCTAAGTTATGGCTGAAAATGTGAGAGAAGCAAGTTCGGATGTGATCAAAAGTTGAGCACTCTAGTAGTGTGTGGTACTCAGACTCTCGAACTTGCAGTGAGCATAATGTGCACAATCGATTTGACTCTTCTCCATTGCCCCAACGCCCTATCTCGCATCGAAGGAAATGGGAGCTAAGCCGAATTGCTGCGATAGTGCGTATCGCGGACAAGGGAATAGGCTCAAGCATGTAAGTGTGAGTACGGTTTCCTCTCTCAGCGAAGAACATGGTTTTATAGTTGGGGGCAATATAGGTGGTGTAATGTATGAAGCGTGACCCACCGGATTTCTCCCAAGACGTAATACATTGGCGTTGTAGAAAAGCTTCATTCACTTGAGAGTCAATTGAAGCATCATGTAGCAAGTGTAATGCATCCCATCTCCCAAACCACTTCTTTATGTCTTGCATCCATCCCGTGCTCAAGATCTTGCTTTTATGCGTCTTTTGAACTTTTTTGCTTGCTTCCCATGCAATTGTAGGAAGTCGATGTGAGGGGTTTTGACGCATCTTTATCATGTACTCCACAACCCTTTCCATGCCCATAACCTCAATTGGAAGAGATCCCGACTCAAGAAGTAGGAGCATATATGGTGTTTGTGTCTTAACTTGGAGAAAGTTTGTAAGAAAACGCTTTTGGACATTCTCAAACTCTTTCCAAGTAGACTTTGAGATGCTCCCGCCCCACACTTCAACTCCATAAAGAAGAACCGGTGTCACCAATGCATCAAAAAGATACTTCTTGAGAACCCAACACTTGATGTTTCCCGCATTACACATGTTCTCAAATGCATAATATGCTCTCTTTCCTGCTTCCAAACGACGCATAGCACATTCATGCCACTTGTGATTGGATGGAACCTCAAGGCCAAGGTACTTAAAGTTCTCAACAACTTCAAGTGTCTCGTTGTTGTACACAATGCATGGCTTCTCCTTATGGTTGGTTTTCACAAGCATAACCTTTGTTTTGGATTCATTTACAATCAGCCCACTATGCAAGCAAAAGTTCTCAAGGACAACCATAAGCTTTTGTGCATCTTCTAAAGTGTGTGCTAGAAGCACTACATCATCCGCATACAACAAAAGCATGATTACCGCATTGCAAATAGTGACCTCTTCAATGCCTTCTTCTTGCATAAAGTCAAGTACCATTTGTTCCAATTGATCGATGCATAGACCAAAGAGAGTTGGTGACAATGGACATCCTTGTTTAACCCCAATAGTGCTTACAAAAATTTCTGAAATTTCTCTTCCCATGCGCAATTGACAAATCACCTTCTCATAGATTCGAGAAACCGCAAGCATAAACTCACTTGACACTTGGAGTTCTTCCATCCTTCTCCACAAATTGTTACGTGGAATCATATCAAAGGCTTTCTTAAAGTCCACAAAACAACAATACAATCGCTTGCCTTTCAACCGACTTTCCTTCATGAGAACACGAAGAGTGACAAGATGATCAATGGTGCTATGGCATCGACAAAAACCCGCTTGTCCCTTTGCACGCTTGTCATTCTCTTCAGCCCAATCACTCAATTTCATCTCCATTATGCACCCAAACAACTTTTCCATAAGAGACCCAATCATTATAGTCTGGTAGTTACTTACATTCTTTACATCCCCTCCTTTATGCAAAAGCTTAACCCAATTAGTACTCCAATCATAAGGTATACCATGTTGAAGTGCAAGGTTTAACATATCACACATCCACTCATGGGTAAAATCTCCCGTCCATTTGATCATCTCCGGCTTGATACCTTGAAGATCTCCCGCTTTGCGAGTGGCCAACTTTTCAAGCCCACCGCATACATCCTCAATAGTAAAAAAAGACGGCATACATGGGAGTGAACCATAAAATGGTATTTTTTCAGTATTTGCTTGCTCATATAATTGCCTACAATGTGTGTACATATCCACTAGACTCAAGTTACCAAAATTCTCAACCCGCTTGCCTCTCAAGTTTCTCCAAAATCTTCCACATGCATGTGCCTTTTCTTGGACTTGAAATTCTTGTTGCTTTACTTCCCATCTTCTTCTCTTCTTTTGAATCAATGCCTTGTATGTATGCAAATGACTTTGATAGTTGTCTTTGTCCATAGTTGCATCAAGCTTTATCAAGGACTTTCGAGCATCTTGACATTCTTTATCAAACCACCTTTTGCGTGATCTATCTTTGTTGATACCATGGAGATGCTTTATGGCAAAGCATTCTTCCGCACAAGAACAAATAGCTTTCTTGAAAGCTTCCCATTTAGTTTCCAATGGTGCATCACATTGAAGCTTTGTCATCCATAATTTTTTCTCAACCATTTCAATGTACATTGGTGCCCGTTTGAAATCCATACATAGTGATAACTTCTCTTTCCTTTGGCTGAGATTATCATGCTTAGTTGCTTCTCCACATGAAAGGTCAATACATAAGGTGCGATGGTCGGATTTCGGGGTCCATTGACCAAACATAAAACTCTTTATGCGATACATGATGGCTTCAGAGAGTATCATATAGTCAATCACACTATCCCCATTATGTCTCCTACATGTAAATCCATTGGTTCCACTCCACAAAGATACACC
The DNA here is from genome assembly GCF_014529385.1 of Adiantum capillus-veneris. NCBI lineage: Eukaryota > Viridiplantae > Streptophyta > Polypodiopsida > Polypodiales > Pteridaceae > Adiantum > Adiantum capillus-veneris. The sequence continues at coordinate 3,822,345 of NC_140937.1, forward strand.
ATTGGCAATGAGTATACCCGTGCTATTACACATGTGTAAAAGTAACTTTCCATAGTGATCCGGCTCTTTCTCATCCATTGAAGTACGATCATACAAGTGAACTTCCTTCAACTCCTTTGAAATGTATGGCATATCAAATTGTTGAGTATCATGTTGCAATGTTTTTGTGCGAGCATTCATATCCCCAAATACAATAACATCACCTTCACCTTTGAAATAAGCAATGTCCTCTTCCAAATCAGAAAATGGTTGATCTCTATCCATGCAAGCATAAAAGGGAGAATCATGATGAGGAATGTAGCAATCGGCTACAAAAATGGGTGCTCTTTTTGGTGTCATAATTTTCAGCCATACATAACGTTTGTACTTGTCATCTTTCACAATTGATACAAAATCTTACAATCCTTTCTTAACCATACATGCTAACCCTCCTTGTCCTCTTCGTTGCTTGAGATTCTTTGACCACATCAATGAATGTACATTGTAATCCTCCAAGCCGTTAATCCTTTGTGTATCATGCTCCCAAGTTTCAACAAGAAGTATAACATCGGCTTTGCTTGTTAGTTCATCAATGCCAACCCCCGCATTCCATGGGTATCCATTACAATTCCAAAAGCATATTTTCAATTGTAACTCGGTCTCATAGGTCACGCATCCCTATTTGCTTGAGAGACTTGCCTCCTCCTTGGGCACATTTTCTTCATGAGAGATCTCCTTGTTTTTATTATTCTTTTCCTCATATGCCTTGCGACGCATATTTTGTTGCTTAATAGTGCGATCTTCACATACAAAACTTTTTGTATCCCTCAAATAGATCCAACTATTATCAAGGATAATCTTTCGCTTGGTCTCATCCGGCATGGTGCATACAATTGGCCGTTCTCCCGAGGGAGGAGCTCCTTGCTTCCCCACTCTATGTGCTCCATAGACCATAACTCCGGACATGCCAAAGTGGGTTTTGAAGAAATCTTCAATAACAATGGCAAGAGAAGGAGGTGTCTCTAACTTCTCTTCGGGAATTCCACGAATAACAATGCTCTTGGAATGTCGCTCCCGTTCCTTCAACTCCTCCACATCCACATTCTCAACATTCTTTGTTTGAACCATAGCTTGTATGAGTGAGGAATTAGAAACCACATTGCTACCACATACATCAGCCCAAGACTTGTTTGTGCATACATTTTTCATGTCGCATACATCCCGGCTCATAGTGTCAAATTTCTCCTCTTTCAATACATAGTCATGCTCTACTTTGCTCATCCGCTCCTTCAAATCATTCAAGTCCACAAGAGAGCGTTTACATTCCTTGAATTCCTCTTCAAGTTGCATCAAACGTGTTGTTTGCATCTCAAGTGTCCTCTTGAGATTCTCATTCTCAACCACAAGTACCCTTAGCGTGCCATTCTCCATTGCAAGTGCTCGTAAGTCTTCGCCTTGTTTGTTTACGGTCTCTTGCAATGATACCAAGTACGCCATGATCATGGTTTCCGATGTCGTTGGTTAGGTGGTTGTGTTGCTATCTCCACACTTAGGAGATTTTGAATCATTTTCCACAATCGTTGTGGACCTTGTTGAAGAAGAAGAACCCTTGCGAGTGCCGGAAGACATTGTATGTAAAATAGGAGATGAGAATCAATTTTGTTGAACTTGTTCACTTCGAAAATGGTGCTACAGAAACGCCTTCCATAACTTTGAAAATTTATGTCTTTACATCAATGCGTAGAGGACTTCGTGCTCTTCGATTGAGGCTATAGATCACCCAAATCGGAGTTATGAAAAACTTAAAGATTGAGTATGTTTCTATGAATAGAGGGGGACTCGCTTGCTTAACACAAAGTTCAACAAACCACATGCTAGGTCCAAATGTAGTTTAAGTTTATCACCCGGGGGGGAGGGGGGATGCGGAGAGAGAGAGAGAGAGAGAGAGAGAGAGAGAGAGAGAGAGAGAGAGAGAGAGAGAGAGAGAGAGAGAGTTGGTAAAGAGAGAAGGTTTGTGGAAAGGCCATTGTCAGATTCGACAAGAGTACACTTGCTTGTGTGAATCTGCTTCTAAGATCATGGGTGGGCCACTATGAATGCACGAGAATGCATGTGTGTGTGTGTGTGTGTGTGTGTGTGTGTGTGTGTGTGAGAGAGAGAGAGAGAGAGAGAGAGAGAGAGAGAGCATCGTTCAAAGAGAAGAAGAGAGCAGAGAGAGGTTGTGTGTGTTAGAGCAAGCCAATCAACAAGAAGAAGAGAGCAAAGAGACGTTGTGTGTGTGTGACATATATATATATATATATATATATATATATATATATATATATATATATATATATATATATATATATATATATATATATAGAGAGAGAGAGAGAGAGAGAGAGAGAGAGAGAGAGGAGAAGAAGAAAAAAAATAGTTCTACCTCTAATAAATCTGGGACTCTGAATCTGCTCCTTAGAAGGAAGTTGGATAATCAAGCTACTATGCGTTGGCAATAAAAAGGAATTTTTAATTGCTCTCTCTCTCTCTCTCTCTCTCTCTCTCTCTCTCTCTCTAAAGAGGCTTATTCGTATTACTTGAAAAATCTTTGAGAATACCCAGATGATGATGAATATGAGAGAACTAAAGCAACAAATTGGAACTGTGAGAACCAAGTACAACTAGCTACATGCGCAAAAGAGAAAAAAACCAAAAAGTACAGGAAAAGCCTCTCCTAAAGATAGTAAAATTCCATGGTAAGCTAAATGGAGAGAGGATGACAACAACCTTGAAAGATAGACCGTTCCACCAAAAGCACACTCTGAAAAAACTCTCTCTCTCTCTCTCTTTAAATATTTCCATATATATGTATACATATATATACATACATGCATACACTCACACACACACACACACACACACACACACACACACACATATATATATATGTGTGTGTGTGTGTAGAGAGAGAGAGAGAGAGAGAGAGGAGATGAAGAAGAAAATTAGCTCTATCTCCAATAAATCTGGGACTCCGAATTTGTTCCTTAGAAGGGAATTGGATAACCAATCTACTAAGTGTTTTCAATAAAAAGGAATTTTTAATTGTTCTCTCTCTCTCTCTCTCTCTCTCTCTCTCTCTCTCTCTCTCTCTGCTTATTTGTATTACTTGAAAAATCTCTGAGAATGCCCAGATGATGATGAATCTGAGAGAACTAAAGCAACAAATTGGAACTGTGAGAACCTAGTACAACTAGCTACATGCGCAAATGGAAAAAACCAAAAAGTGCAAGAAAAGCCTCTCCTAAAGATAGTAAAATTCCATGGTAAGCTAAGTGGAGAGAGGATGACAACAACTTTGAAAGATAAGTCATTCTACCAAAACCACACTCTGCAAAAACTCTCTCTCTCTCTCTTTAAATATTTCGATATATATGTATACATATATGTACATACATGTATACACACACACACACATATATATAAGTGAAGAGTAAAACTATATGAATGAAAACCAAATTGTTTGAGTGAAAAGCCTTTTGACAAATAAAAATAAAAAAACGTACTTTTTTTACTATACAAAAGACGTTCTACTCTACTAGAGTAAATCATAGAAAAAAGATAAATTTAAGGGTGATTTTGCTTCTCAATGCAAATTTGGCTTTTGAAGACATATTTGGATTTTTGTTAAAGGGAAAATTTTCAAAAGCAATATTGATATTATTTAACAAATTGTATAATTTTATATTTAAAATTTTAACAAATTATTATAAAGACGCACTCCTATACTCTTTCTTAAAGTTCTTGAAGAATTGACACCTCCATGTGTCACAAGCAATTGTGCTACCCCCCTCCCCTGCGTTGACGTGCGTACATGAGAGAGAGAGAGAGACTAAGGAAAACTCGAAGGTTAAGTACGTTTCTACAAATAAAGAGGGACTCGCTTGCTTATGCCACAATTAATCCGTCCACATACCAACTCCAAATGTAGTTCAAGTTTGTCATGGGCGAGGAGGGGGGGGCAGAGAGAGAGAGCTGGTAAAGAGAGTAGGTTTGTGGAAATTCCATTATCAACTTTGACAAAAGTGCATTTGATTGTGTGAATCGTCTTCTAAGATCATGGCTAGGCCGCTGTCAATGCACATGCATGTGTGTGTGTTCACACACACACACACACATACACATACACACACACACATATATATGTTGCCACCTTCAAAGAAGGTGAGGGAGGAGAGTGCCACAGTTACTTCTTTACGACCACAACAATGTACAAGTCACATACTATTGTATATATGTACATGTTGTCACCTTTGAGGGAAGGTGAGGGAGGAAATTGCCACGATTGCTTCTTCTTAGTCGCAGCAACGCGCGGGTCACATACTAGTTTCATACTAAGAGGCTTCTTTGTGACAAAGAAAAATAGAAAGTGACATTAGTGTTGTGTATCACAATAAAATATTATGTTTTTTGAAAAAAGTGTAACATTGAACTATTTACATTACAATATATTTCAAAAGCATAAAAATTAATGTTGGACACAATATGAAAACCGAAAACCCCTCTTTAACAAGAGAGGAGAGGTGCACAAATGTCAACACTCTCTCACACATAGGCTTAAAGAAATAATATAAAATAATTATTATCATTATCTTGCTATTTGGCACTGACCACAAGCTTTATCCAATGGTTCATAGATGCACCCAAAATCTAACCCCTTTACCCAAAGTCTAACCCCTTTACCCAAAGTCCAAAAAAGAAGACACTCAACTTTCAAGACATATCTTTGAACGTTTCTATGGTGTCCATTAAAAGGTTCCTTTTTCACAAGCCAAGGCTCGATTATTACAACTAGTGTGGCCGGCTCGCTCTCTCTCTCTCTCTCTCTCTCTCTCTCCCTCCCTCCCTTGCGTGCGCACTGTCCTCATAGTAGCCGGATAATGGAAATTGCGACACGTGGCACTGAAAAATCAGTCTCCATAGTATAGATAGAGAAGAAGAGAAGAGTCAAAGCGCTGCCACGGCAGAACACCTTTGCCTCCCTTCGAAATATACGGCATCTAGCCTACATTACCCGATACACTCTCTGTGTGTGTGTGTGTGTGTGAGAGAGAGAGAGGGAGAGAGAGAGAGAGAGAGAGACTCCGTTACTTCCACAACTGAGCTTTGGTTATGGCCACTTTGTAAGGCTCCAGTTGATCAAACGCAGGTAGCTCCTCTTGCAGTCATGAGCTCTCCCATGGCCCTCGACAGAGCAGAGCGAAGGCTTAATGAGCTCGGCTACAAGCAAGAACTGCGCCGCACAATGGTAAAGTGCAAAAAGAGAGAGAGAGAGAGAGAGAGAGCATCAACCCCAGCCTAGTTATTGTATGCAGACAACGGCCAAAGTTATAGGGATTGCATTTTCGACTGTCACCCTCTTCGCAGGCATCATCCCTCTCTATGGCTTCAGTCTCTCTTTTGTGGGACCTGTCGGCGTTGTATGGGGATGGGTTATTGTGTGCTTCTTCACATGGTTCATCGCCCTTGCCCTGGCTGAGATTTGCTCCTCTTTTCCTGTGAGTTTTCTTGCTCCTAACTTGCACTTTCCGAGCCGCAATGTCCAAGTGAAAGGAAAGGGAAGGGGAAAGAGGAAGTTGTTAAAGAAAAACGAGAGCGAATTACTCTGTTCATTCGTGGGTACCACCTAATCGTTGATATGCAGACAACAGGATCATTGTACTTTTGGACAGCCCACTTAGCAGGACCTAGGTGGGGCCCTTTTGCATCTTGGTGTTGTGCGTGGCTGGAGTTAGTGGGTGCGATAGCAGGTGTCGCATCTCAGGTGCATTTTGCCTTCTCCAAGCTCCTATTGAGACACATCGTCCTATACTACACCGCAAGCTTTTAATACGCAGACGACTTTCAAAGGCTTATGCAGGGTCGCAGGTCCTGCAAAACATCATACTACTTGCAACAGGGACTCACAAGAATGGTGGTTATCTTGCCCCTCCATGGTTATTCTTGATCATGTACATCGCCCTGGCTGTTATATGGGCATTCCTCAATACATTTACATTGGATATTGTCTCTTACTTTGGCATCGCATCCGTATGGTGGCAGGTAAATATCACTTGGGACTTTTTTTCACACGTTAGCTCAGGCATGAATTGTGGGTGAATGCACTCTGGGGCTCTTGAAGAGTTCCAAGTTGTAATGGAAGTGTAGTTTGTGAAGCCTAGATGGTTAAAGGTGTAATTAAGGCCTTTATAAGGTCATGAATGCATGTGTGTGTGTGGATAAGATCAAAAGAGTACAGGGGTAACGGGGTTGCGAATACACTCATCCGAGTCACAAAGCCATAGAGAGCATCCCGTTAATGTCCATCAGGCCATGTAGCCAGCAACATGACCTACTTTGTGTCCATCAAAAAGTACTTTCTAACATGAAACCAACAGGCTGCATTGCTGGCTGATATAGGTGATCGGTGGCTTACTACTTGTATTTTATCTTCCATTTGTGGCACCCAAGACCCAGCCAGCTTCCTTCGTCTTTCTCAACTTGGAAGAGTTTCCAAGCTTTGACACAGTTCCAAGCAAGGCATATGGATTTATCCTCTCATTCCTTGTTGCACAATATTCACTCTTTGGCTACGATGCTGCAGCGCATCTTACCGAAGAAACCAAGGGTGCTGACACAACCGGGCCTATTGCCATTCTTTGCAGCGTTGGCATGATCTCCATCCTCGGAGGAGCTGTTGTTTTGGCGCTCACCTTCAGCATACAAGTATGAACCTAACAAATTACTAGCTTCCAGCATCATTTGAGCCTTCGTGGCAAAATCATCTCGAGTTTTAATATATTCATGGTTACTACGGCAGGACCCGCAGTACTTGTACGATCCAAACAATGAAACTGCTGGAAAATTTGTACCAGCTCAGATTCTTTTTGATGCCTTTTATGGGAGACACCATTCTGTAACGGGAGCCGTGATGATGCTGATTATAATAATGGGATCTTTCTTCTTTGGTGGACTTGCAACAGTCACGAGTTCTGCTCGCATTGTAAGTAAATAATCTCCAGGTCATAAGCCACAATTAAGGTCATTTGCATGTCATATTGCCACATTGTGCTTTCCTCTCACTGAAGAGCTTACAAAAATGTCTTCCTCCATTAAGGGCAATAAAAACGTAGTTTCCAGAAGACCCAAGTAATAGCTCAACCTTCTGATCATTGACATACTAGAAAAAGTGGTCCAAAATTCAACGTCATTATGTCCATATGTATAACACCATATTTTTCAGAGTCGACACTGCATAGATATAACTTACCAGACATTATAATCCCATGAGCCATGCTTACCTGGAAAAAGGTTCTTCCTTGCTAGGTGTATGCATTCGCTCGCGATGGAGGGATACCGGGATCAAAGATATGGAGAAAGCTGCACTCAAAGAGTAAAGTTCCAGTGAATGGAGTATGGCTATGTACAACCATTGCAATTGTGATGGCCATACCAATTCTCAAGCTGAGCATGGTGTTCACAGCAATAAGCTCAATGTGCACGATCGGGTGGGTGGGAGCATATGCGGTGCCATTGTTTGCGCGCATGGTGGTGGCAGAGGAGGAATTCAAGAGGGGGCCCTTTCACCTGGGGAAGGGGAGCAGGTGGGTATGTGGGGTGGGGTTTGTGTGGGTGTGCTATACGTGCAGCGCCTTTCTGTTGCCCACCTCCTACCCGATCGAGTGGGGCACCTTCAACTATGCGCCGCTTACAGTGGGGCTGGTCATGGGCTTCAGCATGCTGTGGTGGCTCCTGGATGCTCGAAAATGGTTTGCAGGACCCGTGAAGAAAGCCCACCAGCCGTTGCCGACCTAATTATCATCCCTCACCCTCATAGAAAGCAGCAAAAATCAGAGAGGGTTCCTGTGGAGAGGGTTTGTGGCTCCCGGACGGTGATGACTACATAACTCCAAATCCAAAACTCCCGAGTCTCACACACCTCTCATATCCTCTAGGTGCGTATAATGCTTCTTCGCTCCCAATGGTATGTGAATAGGGGTGTGTGTCTATGTTTGGCGTCCCTCCTAATGACCTCATATCTTGCTCTCCATTCTTCGAGGTGAGCCATCAAGTCCGACCGTCCATTCACTCCACAACCTCTCAAAATGAGCACTAGCCTAGGTGTGTAGACAAGATGAAAAGGGCAGAACGGCTCTTTGTTGATTAATATATCTTGAAATATAGTTTTGTTCTAAGATGAAAAGGAGATTCTCTCTCTCTCTCTCTCTCTCTCTCTCCAAACAATAAGCATAGAGGAGAAGATGGAAGCCTCGAAGGATGGATGGGTGGAGGTGGTGAATAAAAAGCCTCTCAAAAAGATACAAGAAGTATAACAAAAATAGGAATTGCAAATCGTGCACACCATCATAGAGGAAGAAAAGATGAGGCAACCTAGATCAATATCCTAATCATCAGCATCTCCAAGCAAGTTGACTCCACACCTTCAACAAGAAGCTTTTTTTTAAGGAAGATGAGTCACTCGCCTTTAGTGAAGCTTGGAGAGCCGACAAAGGCACAACCAAGAAGAGGGAAATGAAGTGACCACTTTAATGTTGAAGAGAATGATATTAGGCACTTAAGCTACCAATCCCATCTTCCTTGATGACAACCTACATGGATGCAGCTAGAGCAAAAACAATCATGCATGCCATGAGTCCTACAAGCGTGCAAAGAAGAAGAGATCTTTATACCATGATGGCCTGTCATAAAATCTAATATCTAACTATCCCAAATGATTTTCTCATATTGAACTCATCATTTAATGTGGGAAAATAAATGGGAACAAGAGTTAAAATATAGATATGTGCTTTTAGACCTTTCTCATCACGGGACCAAAGGGAGAGAAAGCTACATCTCATGAAGGGTCCAAAAGAGAGATGGTCTACCAAAGAGCAATGAGCAGATAATGGAGTTTAAAAGACCTTAGGGTTAGCTTCATTAAAGACCTTCAAAGGTTAGTGTTAAAAGTCCTTAGACCTAGGACCTTTAGGTACTTTAGACCTTAGGCAAGCTAGGCATGTGCTTGAGGTGCTTGTCATGCATGCCTTGCTTGAACTGACTAAGGCACTTGAGGTGCTTGAGACTAAGGTGCTTGAGGTGCTTGTCGTGCTTCATGACTAAGGTGCTTGGGGTGCTTGAAAGTCAACAAGTGGTCTACAAAGGAGGGTGTGAGCCCAAAAAGTAGGGGATGAGAGAGAACATTTACCCACACACACCAAGAGCCACCTCTTCCACAAGAGGCATATAGAACACATGTCAAGCCCCTAGCAAGGTTGCCTTCATATTGTGCCTAAAGCCTATTAGATGACCTTTAAAGAGGTCCAATTTTAGAATAATACAATAATTATTCAAGGATTAATTCCAACCCTCTCTCTCAAAGGGGGAAGGAGGACACTTGTCCAAATGATTCCTCTATTGCTAGTTCTAACCTAATCTTATGATTGGCTGAGCTTGGCAAGGGCCAATGAGGTGCAAGCAAGAGTAGGAGTGAGAGGGGTCGGCCAAGGCTAGGAGGGAGGCTCCTTTTTGGCTCATTCTCCCACACACCCACACACTCTCTCATTGTGTTGAGGAAGAACTCCATCTCCTTCTCCAAGCTTGAGAAGTAGAGAGCCTACACCAACACCTCTTGGCTATGGAATGTAAATCCAACCAAGAGTCATGATTCAAAGCAATGCTTACCATCTTCTTCATCTTCATTACTATTCTATGATATGCCCTATGAGTAATGATATGTAAGGAAACTACTTCTTTCTCATATACTACATCTTCTTCGGCGTATACTATTATGAGTCCAATAAGAAAACTCTCATTATCAAAAGTCTAACATATAATATCTCGCTAGATCCCCGGTGTTTGAGGTCTTATGATTGAGACCATGGACAAGTTAATTTTTGCAAGGTAGTTACGAGCACAAATTTGGTGCATGAAGTTTACCATCTTCATTGCATCAACAAGGTCTCAAGGAACACAAAGCATGTATTGTACCAAGTCTCTCTTCATGGGAGAATCTATAATACAAAAGACTTTTGGAGGGGGGACCGGCTCCAAGTAGATCCGACTCCATGAAGTTTACCATCTTCATTGCATCAACAAGGTCTCAAGGAACACAAAGCATGTATTATACCAAGTCTCTCTTCATGGGAGAATCTATAATACAAAAGATTTTTGGAGGGGGGACCGGCTCCAAGTAAAACCGGTCCTCAACTATTGTCGATTTTTCTAATTCTCTCTCTCTCTTTTACAAGTATTGTTTATGCCAAGCTAGCTAGGTATAATGTTCATTTTTGCTACCTTTAATCAAGTTCTCTCCTTATTCTCTTAAGGAAATGCTCAGTATTGTTACCTTAATTACGCTACAATCAATGTTATAGCCATGTTCCGTTACATTGGTATCAGAGCTATTGGTTTCTCTTTTCTTGCTTAAGAAGAGAGGTCCTTAAGTTGTTCGTGAAAGGTTGGACATGTTCATTGCAAGAGGGTAAGTGGGACAAGGATTTATTATCCCGAACTTAGTTTAAGGTACATTGTTGGGAACTATAGACTTAATAATGAAGTCTTTTAGGGCTTGCCTTTGGCTTAACCATTATTGAGCTACTAGCAAGCTCAACAAGAATCATAATCAACCAAGCAATGTTAGACCCTCTCTACTACTCTTTGCAATCAATCGTCTCTAAACCATGGGTGTGGCTGCTTGAGAGCTAATTTTCAAAAGTAAAGAAGAGTAGCAAAACTAAAGTTTTGAGTTGCCAAAGCACAAAGTAGCATAGATATAAATTTAGTTAGCATGGCTGACAATAATAAAGAGAGTAGAATAAATATTGACAACTTTGATTTTACACACATGAAGGCGCTACTAATGATGTCCCCATGTTTGTGAAGTATCTTGTTACTAGGTTGCAATTACAAGCTATGGGCAACCCTGCCTTGCAAGCCGAAGTTAACCAACAACTTTGCACTCATGGGATTCTCCAAACTCCCCAAGAGGAGAGAGAGAGAGAGAGCTTGTTACTAGGTTGCAATTACAAGCTATGGGCAACCCTGACTTGCAAGCCGAAGTTAACCAACAACTTTGCACTCATGGGATTCTCCAAACTCCCCAAGAGGAGAGAGAGAGAGAGAGAGAGAGAGAGAGAGAGAGAGAGAGCTTAGGAAGCCTCTTGAGAGACTTCCAAAAGAAGACTCTCTGCGATGAGAGAAGAGGAGGAACCCTATGAAAGAGAAAGAAGTGAATCTCCAAATTCTTTGGAGGATGTGGTTGCATAAAGACGGCGGTCTCAACGATCCCCAACTCCTCCCAAGAGGAAAAGATCATTATATAGTCATTCTTAGAGGGAAGAGAGGAATCAAAATAAGAAAAAGGTGAGAAAGAGATCACCCTCTTCTCCATCTTCCTCCTCTTCCAATGAAAGCAACGGTTTTTCTCCTAGAGAATACAAGAGGGGAGGACATTGCAAATCCTATGCTGCTTGGAAAAGGTTCTACAAGCTTAAGAAGTTCAAGGAGGGAGGAAAGACCATCTCTTTTCTCACCTATGATGGCACCTTTGGTGCTACGGACAAAGTTTTGGCCTTCATCCAACAATTTGATGCAGCCTTTGGAGATGAGGGCTTCATGGAGTCCTCCAACCTATGTCATGTAGCTATGCATTTTCAAAATTTTGTCCGACAATGGTGGGCTAGGTCTACGAGGTAACAAGACATGGAAAACTCTACGAGTTTTTATAATGAAGCAATTTCTTGCAAGCGACACCAAAGACAAAGTTCTTACCAAATGACAAAATTTGAAGTCAACTCCCAATGAGTCTATCCACAAGTATGTGGAAAAGTTTTGGGATTTACATCTCAAAGCTACCATCTACCAAAAGATAGACTTTGCTGGACGAAAGTCATGTTGGTGTAAAGCCTTTCTTTTACTTGCAACAACTCCACTTTAATCAGAGGATAGGGCAGGGATTGTTGGTGCCATTGCGCATTTATTTGATTGGGAGTGAGGTGTGTGACATTGAAGAAATGAAGTACTCTCAACTCCCAATCCATTGCTACCTTCCACTGCTCATCTACCTCTTGTGTAATTTTTTCTTTCAGTGCATCTTCTTCAGCCTTTGAGAGCTCGACCATAGGCACTGTGTCTGCTTCGGTAATTGGTACTTGAAACTCCTCCTCACCACTTAGCTCTATTGTTGGCTGTGTCTCCATGTCAGCGAATGAGACTGAGGCGATTTCTAATTGAGGTTGCTCTGAAGTGCCTGCCTCATCTTGCATTTCCAGCCTTCCCTCTCTCAGTAGTTGGTTGACTCGTTTAAGTTAAGTATCTCCTTCAACAGCTCCTTTTCTCTTTGGACCCGCATTAAAGCCAGGTCCCTGCACTGACACTGCTCTAATTTCAGCTCCAGCTCGAGGTCTTTATTTTTCTTTTCTAATGCCTTGTAGACCTTGTTTGTTCCCTTGATCGAGGCGACAGCTGGATTTTCTTGTATTTTCCGCAAGAATATCGCCTGATCATTGATTCTTTGTTCTGAGTATTGTAGGGAAGCATTGTCTACATCTAACTATACCTAGATCTTTTGAGCTGATAGGGTTGTAGTTAGAAGTTCATTTGTAACTTCCGTCAGCTAATCATCCTTTGCTTTGCATGCATCTAACAGTTTTGTGAGCAACTCACCTAGTTCCTCCATTTCTTTCTGTTGCTTATCTCTTGCGAGCTGATGTTGTTCAGCTTCCGCTCTCAACGCCTGCGCTTGCCTCTGTAGATCGGTGATGATATTGAGTCTGTCGTTCAGCTTCCCTTGGAGTGCGTCAATCACCATCTCTAACTCTTTGGCACATGTGCTACGACCAAGTGCTATTGAGCGAAGTCGTTTTGTCATCTCTTGCATTTTCTTAGCATATTTGTTAGCTTGCAGGATGAATTCATCATAATTGCCAATCTTTGCTTTGTGTTAGTTGTCTTGATGTTTCTCAGATTCTTTTACCTCTGGCTGCTAGTTGTTGTTGTTGCCCTTGTGGCTACTGATCTTTTTCTATTGAGGTAGAGGGTGGTATCTCAACCTTATCTTGTTGTGTTGAGGTAGAGGGTGTTTCCTCAGCCTCTTGTTCTCTTGTGTGCTCAAACTTTGCGGTGTCCTCTTCTGGTGCAGGACTGGCTGCCTTTTCTGTCTCTGGCTCTTTCTCTAATTGTTGCTCTTAAGTAGAGACAACTGCTTGTTGTGTTGTTTCCACTGCTTCTTGCTGTTCAGGTTCTTGTGTAGATTCAACTGCTTTTTCCTATTCAGGTTCTGCTTCTTTTGTTGGCTCAGTTGTTGTGGTTTTAACTGCCGCTGATGGTGGTGGGCTCGGCATTGGGTGATCTTGGTGTTCAAAGACAGGACAAGAGATGCGGGGAGACACATCACCTTGAGCATGTTGTTCTTCTCCTTGTGCAGTGGCTTCCTTTGCTTGCTCTTGATGTTATGCCACCTCTTTCGCTTTTCTCACCGCTTCTTGGGCTTCCTTTAGCTTCAAAGCTTCTGCTCTTGGTACATCTTTTCCAAGGATTCCGTGGGATCTTCAAACTACTTCCTGGTGTGATGCTTGGTTCTTGGTCCCTTAAGCCCACTAGGCACCCACTTTTTCAGGTCCTTTCCTTGTGCTTGGCGACTGCGTTGATATGAGTGTTTCTCTCTTTCAAACCGGGCTTGCTTTTGAATAGGCTCTTCCTGGTGTGCTGCCACGGATTTTCCCTTCATGTGCTCTTTTTTCTTCATTATCTGAGCTATCACTGCTTTGCCTTTCTGATGAGCTCTCAGCCAATTCTTCATCAGACTTGTAGGATCTCTTGGCAGATCTTGTAGCTCGAGGAGATGGTTGAGCTGACACTATCCAAGTGTTTTGATCTGGGGCAGGTGGTAGATTGTCGGCCATGCCGATGGCACGGTATGCAATCCTTGTCAACACCTTTGGTGCACCCAGGTATCTGATATTTCCTTCTTTCTTTATTCCTTTCAAAGTGGTCAAGACATTTTGTGCATGGTCAACCGGTTGTCTGATTGTTGACTTGAGGACTTGCATGAAGGTGGTGGCAACCGCATGGTTTGGCGTTGTATACCTTGGCGGCCTCTTAGCAAGGAATGGAAGTGTTGGTGGTATAACATGTCTGGCTCTTCAACCTGTTTGTGAATAAGGTCTGCAAAGGTGGCCGTGGTGGTTTCTTTTGTGAAAGCTCCAGTCGTCTTCCTATTCCTTGTCCTCATTATCATTCCTTCTGTGGGCAGTCTGAGTGCTTCTGCCACTATTTCCTTGGTGATTACCACTTCAACTTTATTCCCCTGTGGGTCAAAAATATGTGCAGTTCCATCTTCCTTGATTGTGGACAAAAGCTTGTAAGCTTTTTGGAAGTCCACTCCACACGGCTCTTGTTTATAAAAACCTCTAAGTCGTAGTCGTCGGTTGGCTTCTTTAGTTTCGGGCTTTGCGGCGACATCATACACTTCTTTTGGTAGGAGTTGCAACTCTACCTGATGTCCCTCCTCGCTCTTGAATCTGCCGGTGAACACTGTGGTGTTGTGCTCCTCAAGTTGTTCCTTTGAGAGATAGGTTGCCTTGGCGGTTTTGACTGAATCGGGGTCCAGTCAGTATGCTGGTAGTTCTTGCAACTTTTCTTTCTGGTTGAGCTTCTTCTTCGCCCTCTCTGCTGCTTGCATGGCTCCTATTTAGTGAATAGAGTGTCAAAGTTAGCAGATTTGATGGATTTTTCTCCGAAAAATCCATATTCTGAAATGCTGACAATTTTGGTCCAATTTGCTTCAAATCAATTTCTGAACAAGCATAGATGCATAAAAACATGTAAGGAACAAAATTGTAAAGTCAAAATAAAAATTGCAACAAAAGTAAATAATCGCGATTATTTACAGCTAAGTAATTTTTCAACTTTTTGCAAATTTGGCATTGCAAGCTTGAAGTATATACCAAATACATGCTCTGAGTGAAATATGGGCTCATTTGGATGCATAGGGTGAGATTGGTACCAAATTTGGCTTTAGGTCTCTGAAACGGTAGATATAAAGAAAATTTGAGATTTTGAGCTCCAAATTGGTTCAACACATCATGTACTTTGGATGTATGATGGCAAAAGAGAAAAATTCCTCCATTTTGGCTAGAAAGTAAATAATCGCGATTATTAACTTTTCTACCAAAATCAACATTTTTTGGTACAACTTAGTTCTAGACATTGTATAGGCCCTGTGTATGTGATATGAGGTGATTTGGATCAAGAATTGTGGTCCATAACTCAAAAATTGACTTGCAAAGACTTCTTTGCGTTTTTTGGGAATTTTCCAAGTTATAGGTGCTTATTTTGGCTCATACTTGATTGTTGGCATGTAATAGGTGTGTACACATGATAGGTGAGGTGATGATACAATTTAGTGAAAAAGTAAATAATCGCGATTATTTACAACAGTCACAATTTTCTTGCAAAACTTAAAATTTTTGACATAAACACATTCTATACACCTAAAACAAGTCCTAAATTCAATATGGTCAAGTTTGGTCTTGTCGGCATCACTTTGTGCTTTGTCGACTCTTGAATCACCGATTTATGTGACTACACTGCCTATTGAGTTGGTTTGTCACTTGTGAGGCTTTGGACTTGTCCGCAACATAGTTATGAAGCAACTCATCCAATTTTGGCTCATTTGGAGTCAGTTTAACGTCGTATGTCGAATTTGCGTTTTGTATCCTTCGAGCTGTTTTTTTGCTTTTCGAGGGCTTTGCTTGATTGATTTCACAAAACCAATCATATACACTCTATATAGACCTCAATGGAAAGCTGTCTATGGAGTCAGATCCGAATTCTGGCATCTGTCAAAAACCTAGCTTTTCTAATGGGGACCCCCTCGACCCCTGCCTAATGGTCAACTGATGATATAGAAAGGTTCTATTATGTTAGGGCATGCTACAGTTCAAATCCCATCTGATTTGGTTGAGCTAACAAGCCACTATGGTCAGTTTTTGGTCGTAGGTCTTCGTGCACTGCTCAGATTCTAGGATTTTTTCTAGGGGTTTAGACTAACTACCGGCCGTACAGAATGGATCATTGATGAGTAAAGAACTTAATCCTCATGTCTTGTGTAAGACGGCGCTAAAAACTGGCAATTGTAGACTCCGAAAAGTACGCGCGAAAGAGGTCGAAAAGCTCTCTCTGCAAATGTAACAAGTGGAAATGAGGTTGTTTTAGCCTACCTGGGATATCTATACCCGGACTTCCCGAATCATTTTTCCCCATATTCCCCCATTAGTCCTACTAGGCCGTGAAATCTATGTTAGACTCAAAATTTTCCCCGATTAGATTCCTGTAGCTCATTCTGCAAGAATTTTGCAAAAGTAGGTCTGGCCGCCTAATTTAAGCTTCCTGCTTCCATCTTCCGATTTCATTGAAAGTTTTTGTGCTTCTCCGCCTTGTCTTTCTGATCACCACCGTGTCTTCCATTTTTCCATCTGACCTCCTTTGCTATTTATTATTAATTTTTGACCTTTTTATTGAAAAAATCAAAGAAGATAACAAAATGCGCTAAAAAAGAAAAGTGAAAATCCAATAATTAAGAAAATCCATTAAAAAACGCAGATTTATTGTTTTTTGTTGGATTTCTCCATTTTTAATTCTTAATTTTGAGAAAAAATGATGAAAAATAACAAAAAAGATCTATTTTTGATGATTTTCTAATAGTATATACACTATTTACACTTATTGGGAAGATATTATCAGTGAATTTTTCCTTGATGATGAATTATAAGGGAATTATTAGGTAATTTGTCAAAAAATCACACGTTAACATTGAACTTTTTCCTCCCTCTTCAAACATTGCCCTTAATTACATAGTGCCCTTCCACCCTTCCTAGATGGCGTACTCCGGGACCACTGTGTGCATGGGTTGAAAAAACGTGTCTTATGTATAGCCTTGCTTGGCTCTACCATGCTTTGAAGATCAATGCAGTTCAAACCAATATGTTGTGCAAGAGCTGGGTCTTGAGTAATTAAACGGTTTCTGATGTCGAGGCTTTCTGATGCTGTGTTCCAAAGAGAAAATCTTGTAGTTTGTGTGCTCTATGTTTGATTGTACCATCAAGATGCGTCACCACACTGATTGTCTAAGTTATTGGTAGCACTTTTGACTATTTTTGAGCTTTTTCTCACCATTGGTAGGTTGGTGTGCTTGGTGTGAAATGGTGTGGTGGAGTCTTCTAAGACTTAACTCTCCATTGCTTGGTTTACGGTTTGTGAAGAAGATAAGTACTCCTTTTTCTGCCAAATCCATTTCAAGTTAGGTTCCTTGCTCGGAGAAGCTCTTTTCTGTGTTTTGACCCTTGGAACCTTCGTTGGTTTTGTCGGTGATGTTTTGGGCACCCAGATTTGAGTCGGCTTATCCTTTAGCTGTGCTTTTGGTACCCAAATTTTCCTGACTCCTTGCATGCTACTTGTAGCATTTTCTTGTCGAGAGGATGGAGAAGATTGATTGCTTCATGTTTTGCTCTATTGATTACGCCCTTTCCATTCTTCCTTGCTTGGTGCAATTGGAACAATGAGTTGCCCGCCTTTAGGTGAGAGTTGATTTGTATCTCAATCTGGTACTGCCTTGTATGTCTGCATCCAGGGAATTCCAAGAATCGTCGTCTCATTCATGTATTCATCTGTCAAGCATACAAATTCATGAGGGCATGAACATCCATGTACTATCACGTCAAGTTGACTGCTCCCAATGTTGGTGTTGGGTTCTAGTTGCATCCTTTTATTGTTTCTATTCCTGTCGTCAATGCTTGATTTTTTGCTTTCTTGTACATGGAATAACTGACTACATTTACTCTAGCTCCTATGTTGACCAAATCATTGGTGCTATGATTGTTGAGTTGTACTTTGATGCGCAGGTCCATTCCGTCTAACCATTCATCATCTGTTGACACTGCATCTTTAAGCAATTCCCATTGTCGGTCATCTATTTCTAGAGTGTTGATGGGAATCGGTATCCATTGATTCTTGAGAGTAGCTTTCCATTTGAGTACCCGAAGCCGAGCTTCCTCTTGACCTTCATCAATAACCTACTGTCGTTTAATCCTCCTTTGCTTGGCTGCATGCATTCTTTCTAGCAATTCATTGGTTAGCGGAAAATTGTATTTCTTTAAACGGGATCCACTAATCCAATTAGCCATTGGTTCACCATCTAGGGTGGACAACTTTACTGATCCACTTGGAGATACATCTTCAATGATAAACGGTCTGTTTCCCTTCTTCTTAAACTTGGAAATGTGTTGCTTAAGGGAATAGACTAAAACTAAGTCCCATTTCTTGAAGATTTTTGTTATTAGATGGGAATCAAAAAAGTGTTTTTGTTTTTGCTTTTGTGCATAGATGTGAGCTACGGCAGTTAGCCTTTGCTCATCTAGATTTTCTAAATCTTCAAGTCTTGCTGACAATTCATGTCCAGTCCACTCAAGATTTTTAGCTACCCTTAATGTCGGCAATAGAAATTCTATTGGCAGTATGGCATCAAGACCATAAACAAGGTTAAAGGGTGTAGCATTTAAAGCTGTTTTGAATGAAACTCGATAAGCCCATAGAGATGCATGGAGATTCATTCCCAGCCTGTCCTTCCTGAACTAACCACTTTAGTCAGTACCGAGCTAAGAGTTTTATTCGTATGTTCATCTTGTCCGTTGCCTGTTGGTGATAGGGAGCTGATTTGTTATGGATGACCATAAACTCATTAAGCAAATACTCGATTACCTCATTGAGGAAATGAGTTCCCCGATCACTGACAATTTCTATTGGCAGTTCATATCCCGTGAATACATACTCATATAAGAATGTGGCAGTGGTTCTGGCATCATTCTTTTGAGTTGCTTTAACCTCGGCCCACTTGGTCAAATAGTCCGTAGCTACAATGATATATTGAGCTTGGGTTCTATAAGCAGGTGGCTGTATTGGCCCAACAAAATCTATTCTCCACTTTGCGAAAGATCTAGCCCCCATCATTGGTCTAAAGGGCATGCTATCTACACGTGTTGGCATTTTTGCTCGTTCACAAGCATCACACCTTTGAACATATTCTTTGGCATCTGCAAAAAGTGTTGACCACCATATGCCTGCCATTAAGATTGCTCTTGTGGTGGTCTCACTAGAAAAGTGACCTCCAGCTAATCCAGCATGTGCTTGTTCTATAATCGGAATATACTCGTCTTCATTTGCACAAAGACGCAAATGTTGATCCTTACCTCTCCGATACAATTGGTTTTCTAATAAGAGCATAGTCTCTTGCTTCAGTTTCAATTGCTCTTTGACGATGTTTACTCATATCCTCAGGAAATGTTCGGCTTGATAAGTAAGTAACTATATAGTTACTCCACTTAGGAACATGCGACATTTGAAACAATGTTACATGAGGTATGGGTGTTTGTTTTTGACATTGAGGACAATCCTTTACAAAAGATTGAACATCACTCCTCATAGTTGGCCAAAATACTCCAAGTCTCAAAATTTGTCGCATAGTTTGATCTTCCACAAAGTGAAGTCCTACTATGGTAATATGTGCTTAACTTAGGTACTAGTTTTTCTCTTCAGGATTAATGCATAAGAGCAATATTCCATCTTGATTTATTTTGTATAGCCTACCAGCTAGTAATTGATACATAGCCGATTTCTCAATTAATCCAATTGTAATAGGAAGTGGTATTTGTAAATTCACTTGAGCTATGGTCATCAATGATACCATGTTCTCCGACCATGGAGGTATCATTTCCACGGAGAACAAATAGGCATCTCGTAGATCATCGTCCACCCCTTTAGGTGATTCTCCTGAAATAATCCTTGACAAATGATCTACTCTTTGATGTGTAGTGCCCTTTTTTACAACCACAGTGAAATCAAATTCGAGAAGAATAATGAACCATCTCTCTATTCTTCCTGTGTTGCATGGCTTGTTAACCAAATACAACAAAGCTTGGTGGTCCACAAAGAACACAAACTTGCTAGCTAATGTTACCATATGCATGTGGGAGTGATGTGTGTGAACACACTAGGACCGCCGGGGCATTTTTTCCCTCTTTAGGAGGTTTTTTCCCCCGAGCATTATATATACGCCCATCACTCTAGGGCTATCTATCATTTCATTGCACACTAAGTTACACACTCTCTATTGTGTGCCTTGAGCTTCCTTCGTCTTCTCCAAGCTGTGTGTGTTTCTCTGCAACCCTAATTCCAACAATTGGTATTAGAACAGGTTGCGTCCTCTCGGGCTTAGTCGCCAGCTGCTCCAGTACACGCCTACTCACTTTCTCCGATTTCAGTGAGCTTTGGCGAGCGTTCGCAGCTCGACAAATACTTCGAGTGAGCACGTAGAGTTCTGTCTGCTCAGATTTTTGATTTGGGCTCATTTCGGCCTCCGTTTCCACTACAGGCAGTACTGCACATGCTATTTCGTCATTTTGTGCAGAATTTTTGTCAGTGCCGTTTTCTGCATAACATGTGCCTTATAGTCTTCTACGGTTTGTGCTATATAGCACAGGTTGTTCCCGCTCTGTTTCTCTTATTTTCGGCCAGTTTTCACAACAGGTGCAACATTTATCATGGCTGACAAGAACAACACAGATGTGTTCAAGATGTTTGCTCTTGAAGACAGGTTGGATGGGGACAACTACCCTATGTGGGCTTATATGATGCAACATGTTCTTGTGTCAAAGGGCGTCTGGAACATCGTGCAGGGCATTGATGTACGTCCTGGTTCTGAGGATGTAGGCGATGTTGAGGATGTTGCAGGTCTTGCTGCAAGGATTGCTGCTGTTAGAGTTGTTTTGCCTACCGCAGAACAAGCTCGTTGGGATGTAAAGGATACACAGGCTCATGCATTGATTGCGTTGTCTGTGAAGTGCACCATTGTTCCTCACATCCGTTCAACAAAATCTGCAAAACAGGCTTGGGATATTCTAGCAGGTCTTTATGCAAGCCGCAATGAGGCTAAAATTGCTTTCCTGCGTAAAGAGCTGGAGTCGAAGATTATGCATCAGGAAGATGATATGGACACTTTCCTTGCTAGTGTCAAGGATATCAATGAGAAACTTATTTCTGCAGGTGAAGTCATTTCAGAGAGTTCCCTTGTGCAGACTGTTCTTGATGCCTTACCAGATTCCTACCAAACTTTTGCTAGTACTTGGAGATTGATGACCCAAGGAAATCCTGAAGTTGTCAAGTTTGATGCATTATGCACATTGTTGTTGCAAGAGTCACTTTCTAGAAAAAACAGGACTAGGCAGCGTGCAGTTGAACAGGCTTTTATTGCTTCTCAAAGAAAGGGTGGTAACAATAATACAGCCACTTCTTATGGTTCTGCTGTGAGTGGCAAAAATTATGTTCCTAATGCTTCTCCTGGAAGCAATTCGTCTGGAAATTCTGGTGATAAGGGCAAAAAGAAGATGAGTTGCCATTATTGTAAAGCTAATGATCACTTGATCAAGTCGTGTCCTAAGTTGAAGGCCAAAGAGGCTAAAAAGAAAGAAGGTGGTTCCACTGCAAATGCTGGTTCCACTACAAATGCAGCCATTGTTGAGTCTTCTGTGAAAGGAGACTGTGATGCTGATGTTGATGCACAATGGGCTTTTAGTGCAGAGTGCACTTACAATCCTATTGTCCATGATGCATGCTTGTCAGTTTTGCTGCAGATTCACATGGGTGGTATTTCGACAGTGGTGCTACAAAGCACATTACCTCACATCGTGAATTGTTTACCTCTCTCGAGTCTGTCCCTCATGGGAATTCTGTCACTTGTGCCAACAATGCCTCTTATCTAGTTCAGGGAGTTGAAAAGATTGTGCTTACTACTGCTAATGGCAATTCTTTCACACTTGTTAATGCACTTTATGTACCTGGGATCAAGAAGAATCTCTTGTCTGTATCCGCACTTGCTAGACTTGGACTTGTAGTCAAATTTGTGGATGACAGATGTACAGTTCATGATCTCAATTTTGGTGATGAAATTGTTTCATCTGGCCTTTCGTGTCGTGGGCTGTATAGCTCACTTTGTATGACAAGTGTGGACAAAATTTTGCAAATGCTATTGCAGATTCAAGGGCTATTTCATATGCAAAACTTTGGCATGCGTCCTATGAAAGCTTTGCAGTCTATTACTCCATATGAAGCATGGCATGATAGAAAGCCTTCTATTGAGCACATGCGTGTTTTTGGCTGTTTGGCATATGCTTTGGTGCCACAAGTGCAACGCAGAAAATTAGATGATAAGGCTGTCAAATGTATTGTTGGTTATAGTGCTGAAAGCAAAGGTTACAGGTTGTATCATCTGCAAACAAAACGTATTCTGGTTTCTTGGGATGTAGTGTTTGTGGAAGATTCTGTTCAGCCCTTGCTGTCATGTACTAGAGACAGTAATGTAAGCTCATAGGACATAGATGACACTTTGTTGCCACTTTTCAGTGGTGGAAATACGAATGTAAGTTCCAATGAGGCAAATGTACAGCCTATGGGGGTTTCTGAAAATGTTCGAGATCAGCCTATTACTGATGCAGATGTACATGATGTACTTGATGAGGAAAGGGCTGAAAATGAGCAGGCTAGAGGTATGCCAAAATGGCTGGTGCACACTTTGCATGATAGTAAATTGGATGCACCTTTTTCTAGTCGTACTCGTTCACGCTCTCACCATGCATCTTATGCATCAGATTGTTATGCCTTGGCTGTGTCTAGCTTACATGATGTTGAGGAGCCTCTGTCTTTTGATGAAGCACATAATTCAAAAAATTGGATGGTTGCCATGCAATCAGAATATGATGCACTCATAAAAAATGACACATGGACTTTATATGATTTGCCTCCTGGCAAAAAGGCCATTGGTACGAAGTGGGTTTACAAGTTGAAACGCAATCCGGATGGTGAGATTGATCGCCATAAGGCTCGACTTGTTGCAAAGGGTTATGCACAAAAAAAAGGCATAGATTATGAAGAGACTTTTGCTCCCACTTGTCGTATGACTACTATGCGTTTTCTATGTGCATTGGCAGCTCATTTTGGTTGGGATGTACATCAATCAGACATTGTTATTGCTTTCTTGAATGGTGACATATTTGAGGAAGTTTATGTAACGTAGCCTCGCGGTTTTGTCATAAAAGGACAAGAGGACAAAGTGTGCAAATGCAACAAGGCTTTGTATGGGTTGAAGCAATCTCCTCGTGCTTGGTATGAGAAAGCTAACACTCATTTGGTCAAACAAGGCTTTCGTAACAGTCCAACAGAAAGCACATTCTATGTAAAGCATGAGGGTGATGTACTTCTCATTGTGGTTCTTTATGTTGATGATTTGCTGATCACTGGACTAAATGAGAGACATATTGCTGAATTTAAGGCTGATTTGAATGCTACTTTCAAGATTGAAGATTTGGGGCTGGTGCATCATTACTTGGGTATACAGTTTAAGCAGTGTGATGGTGGTATTGCCTTGTGTCAGAAAAGTTACATAGAGACATTGCTATGTAAGTTTGGACTTGAGGATTGCAAACCTATTGCCACTCCCATGGAAACAGGTATGAAGTTGATTCTACATGATGCTGGCGATCCTGCTGATGTCACTCTTTATCAAACTGTTGTTGGTTGCCTCATTTATGTATGCAACACGAGGCCAGATATTCAGTTTGCAGTCTCACAGGTCAGCAGATTTATGCATAGCCCAGGGTCTAAGCATTGGAAGGCTGTCAAGAGGATTTTCCACTACCTTAGTGTCAATTTACATCTTGGCTTGTTTTATCCCAAGGGGGGATCATTGCCGCCAGACTTACATGCTTTTTCGGACTCAGATTGGGCTGGTTGTTTTGACACGAGAGTGTCCACAAGTGGTTTTTGTTTCATGCTTGGCAGTTCATGTATATCATGGTTGATCAAGAAGCAACCTACTGTGGCCACTTCGAGTTGTGAGGCTGAGTACATGGCAGTCTTCATAGCTATGGTTGAGTGTGTATGGCTCAGACGCCTTATGGCTAATTTGGGTGTTGGACAAGACACTGCCAACACTATCTACACTAACAGTCAGAGCGCATTGGCACTTGCGAGGAACCCAGTTTTTCATGCTTGCACAAAGCACATTGAGGTGCATTACCACTATGTCAGGGAGAGGCTCTCAGCAGGAGGGATCAGCTTGGCTTATGTGCCAACACAGGACAACCTTGCAGATCTTTTCACAAAGGCATTGTCTCGTGAGAAGCTCGAAGCTTTCAACAAAGCTTTGGGCTTACTCCCCTTTGTGGACTGATCATGTCCTTAGGGCATGGCACTTTCCTTTACTCATGTGCCATCTCTCATTCACCGCATCACTGCAGGGGGGATTTGTTACCATATACATGTGGTAGTGATGTGTGTGAACACACTAGGACCGTCGGGGCATTTTTTCCCTCTTTAGGAGGTTTTTCCCCCCGAGAATTATTATACGCCCATCACTCTAGGGCTATCTATCTTTTCATTGCACACTAAGTTACACACTCTCTATTGTGTGCCTTGAGCTTCCTTCGTCTTCTCCAAGCTATGTGTGTTTCTCTGCAACCCTAATTCCAACAGCTAATAGGTAATGTCTATACTTTTTAACGATA
Source organism: Adiantum capillus-veneris (assembly GCF_014529385.1). NCBI lineage: Eukaryota > Viridiplantae > Streptophyta > Polypodiopsida > Polypodiales > Pteridaceae > Adiantum > Adiantum capillus-veneris. The sequence continues at coordinate 3,846,953 of NC_140937.1, forward strand.
TAGATCATTCCTAACCCTTCTCTTTCTGTGGTAGCGTAATTCTTTTCTGCCATGTTCAATTGTTGGCTAGCATAAGAAATAGGAAAGTCAATTTTCCCGTCTCCTAGTTGAGCTAGTATACAACCTATGGCAAGATTGGAAGCATCGACATGTATGTGTAATATCTTATTCCAATCTGGTGCTTTCAATATTGGAGCTGAGATGAGAGCTTGCTTAAGCTTCATGAAGGATTCTTCACATGCCTCAATCCATTCAAAGTGTGTAATCAAGCTATACATGGGCTTTGCAATTATAGCGTACATGTAAATGAACCATCTGTAATATCCACAATGCCCCATGAAGGTTTGAACCCCCTTTACTGTTGTTGGTCTAGGCAAATCAGCAATGACGTGAATTTTTTCAATATCAGTAGCTATGCCATTTTTAGACACTATATGTCCAAGAATTTTTCCTTGTCTACCCATGAACGTGCACTTTTCAGGATTTAGGCAAATCCTATAAAATCTACATTTCTTGAACACCTTTTTGAGGTGTTCAAAATGATTAGCCCGGATTGATGAATGTACGCATAGGTCATCCATATATACTTCAAGAATTTCCTCAGATATGCTTTAAAAGCATGTCTCATCTATCTTTGAAATGTGGCAGGAGCATTAGTTAACCCAAAGGGCATAATCCGATAGGCAAAAATATCCCATTCCGTTGCAAAAGCAATTTTATGCTGATCTTTTGGGTCAACCAAAAGTTGATTGTATCCCAAAAATCCATCTAAGAAACTGTAAGCTTCTTTTCCTGCAACTCGTTCTAACACATGCTCAGTGATTGGAAGAGAAAAGTTGTCTCTAATGGTATCTGCATTCACTTTTTTTAGATTGATACACACTCATAATTTTCCATTCTTCTTGGATACTACCACAATTGGAGACACCCAATCTGTGTGTTCAATTTTGTAAATGAATTTAGCTTCCTTTAGTTTCTCAATCTCTTCTTTGATTTTCCTGTAAAATGTTTCATTATATGTGTATGGCCTTTGTCTACTTGGTTTCGCATCATCTCTCATGGGTATGGTATGTTGATAGATTTCTAAATCAACACCCTTGAGATCCTTGTAAGACCAAACAAAGATATCTCCGTATTCTTTTAGCAAGCTTAGAAAAAACTCTTCTTCTTCCTTTGTTAGGTCATTTGCAATGCAGGCATGCCTAGGTTCTTCCCTGGTTCAGCCAAGTCTATCTTTTTCGCATTCTCAGGCCCTTCGTAGGACTCGCCTTGTTTCCGTAGTTCTCTAACAGGTTGTTCGACTATGATTTTTTTATCTTGGAGAGTATACTTTTTGTAATGGGATGGAACACTCATTACATCCTTACCATCCTCTTCTGTGGTTTCCGTTTTGGTAGTATATATCTCCCTTAGAGCTTTTTTCAACTCTTGATACTTATTTTTCTACTCAACTCGTGTCATGGTTGGCTCCTTCTCCTGTTTGTTTGGCTTTGCTTGAGTATCCTTCTTTGTTTTTCTCGATGTTTTTGACATTTCTGGATTCTCGTTTGAAGGATATCTGCCAGTGATTTTGTCCTTGACACAATCATGTGCATCTATCTGCATAAGGAATTGTGTTTTGATGAAGTAGATTACTTAATGGAAAGAGATAGATTTCACACACAAGAGATTATAGAGTAGAGAGAGAGAGAGTACACACGATATACGTGGTTCACCCAATGTGGGCTACGTCCACGGGAAAGCAGCCACTCAATGGCTTTAGCACTTCAAAAGAAGAAGTAGTTTACAAAGGGATTAAACCCTTGATAGAGCTCCCGCCTTGCTTCACTCTCACCACCTCACACTCACCTTGTTGCATCAACTTCACACTATGAAATGTGTGTAGAAATGGCCTCCTTTTATAGGCCAAAAGGGCTGCCCTCTCTTATGAGAGACAGCCATGTGTAGCCGCTTGTCAAGGCTAGGGACTTGCTACGTGCCGTGTGCGAGCCACAAAGGCTCCTAGCACACAGTCATACAACAGACAAGCTCACAAGGAAGAACGGTGTGTCACTCACCTTCCTGCGTAGTTGCGAATGAAGGATTCCCGCGCCGCGAAGAAGAGGGAGACGCCGCTATGCCGCGCTCAACCGCCTCGCCGCCGTCGTGCCGCCGCAACGCTCGATCGCACACACTCTCTCAAACTCTCTCTCTCTCTCTCTCTCTCTCTCTCTCTCTCTCTCTCTCTCTCTCTCTCTCTCTCGCACACACACACAAGGAGATGGTGAAGGAGAAGGTGGAGATGGAGCAAGAGCAGCTTCTATTGCACAATGAGAGAATGACTTAATTTTAGGTTTAATTGGCTTTTATGTGAGCTCACCCCATTCACACTTGGGCGCCCATGCTTAGCCAACTAACCCTAGCATGTTCGTGTTAGAGTGCGCCTCTCATCGGCGATCACTCTACCTTTCCCTATTGGACCGACAAGCCCGGTGCGTGACTCTACTTAAATAAATAATACGGTTACGGTGTCCGTCGTAGGCGATAGGGTGTCCGTGAGCCACGAAGGTTAACATTGCCCCCCTTCCTGATGTAGATTCCGTCCTCGGAAGCTATTGAGTTGAAGCTTGGTATGTCCATGTTGTAGAGCATCTAGATTTGAATCTGCAAGGCAAAGTCACTGTTTTAGCAAGCGGAATTATATTGCCATAAATCATGAGGGGAATGTAAAGTTAGTGGAAATGAGTAAATGCAAGATTTATGAAATGTTAGACTACCATTAAGGACAAATAAATTGCACTTTGAGTAAATTAATTAATCAAGAGTTTTGAGCTTATGGGTGAGTCTATCAATTAGTTAGCTATGACTAAGGTTAAAACAACTACTCTAGTACTAGCTAAGCTAAGAAGATTATCAAAATGCAAGATTCCCTAATTATGCTTTTCAGCTTTGATTAGCCAACTCGCTCTCACAACTGCAAACAAAAGCTTGAAATGTTAACTGTAAGCTCAATGGAAGTCTTTTAATTTTTCTTTTTTTTTAAATACTTTTTTACTTTGGGTCACAATCATGTGACGTGTGTGCTTATTTTGTATGTCCAGGGTTTTTTGCTTCTCAAGGAAAAGCGCCCACACTGGGAACCTCTAGGGCTCTAGTACCATAGACAATACATGTGAGTGAAGTACCAATTCAAGCCAGGATTTCTCTTCCAGCATAAGATTTTTCATTTGTGGCACTTATGTTGTTTTTTTTTTTTGCTTCCATTTCCTTGGTATTCGCACTAGTGTTTTTTGTTGTTTAACTGAGCAAGCCTTTCTCTGCTTAAAACATTCCTAAGGTCTCAAATACTCGGATAATTTTATTAGCTAGGCCTAGTGGTCAAGTAAATGAGTTAACCTAAAGTCACGGTCTCCTAATCTCCAGGCTCATCCATAAGATTAAACTGGAGTTCAATCAACTTAAGCAAAGACAAATTTATACATCTATAATGACAGATAACAATCATAACTATTGCACTCAAACAAAGCATGAAAAATCATTATTAGCAATTACACATATCCACCCACATGAATCATGGAAAGTAGTACACCTGGAGGTATGGAGTGGCTCATTTCGTTGAAGCAGATGTCCTCAGCCATGTGGATGGAGATCCATATAAGTCCTACCTAACACATCCAAAAACAGGCACTATACCTCTAGGAGGCATGTCAGTGTGAAAAATTAAAACTCCTAAAAAACAAACTCAAAACACAATCTAGACCCCTAACCTAACTATCTGTCACCCCTTTTAGAATCAAGGAAAGAGGATATTATATAAACCGGGTGGCCACCCTAAGGCTAGGCCTCTATCCTCATCATCTAGATAAATAAAATCGTTGTCCGTGAGGCCATAGTCTTCCTCGGTCTCTATTAGTTCCTCTTCATCATCCTCTTGTGCAAGCATGCTAATCAAGAACCTCGCGATGCGTGGATACTCATCTTGTGCAAAAGAATAAGCATGTGCTACTGGAGACACATTCGCTACTGGGTAGGGATCACTAATTAGCCATAGACATATCAGCCATTCTAACTCCTCAAAATTTCTCTCACATGCAAGAAAGTATAGGGTAGCATACGTAGAACACTTGAGGAAAAGACAAAGGGTACCTTTCATCAAAAATAGAAGTGCATGCCTCTGGTGAAGTAGCCATTTCTAACAATACAGATAGATTTGGTTAGGCCTTTAAAACATAAGAGTTGTTTTTGTGTATTGCTTGAATTGACACGGTGAATTTGGACTTATATGTAAGATCTGATAGGGTGCTCTCTCGTTGCTAGTCGCTCTTGCTCTTTACTATTTTTGTTTTTTGTGAGTATAAGGCTATATATATACATTCCCTAAGATTGGAATTGAGAGGTTAGGGAGGAAGTTTGAGAGGGGAGCGAGTGAATGATTGATGTTAGCAAACACTCCCCCCTTCCTTGGGTAGATCATACCTTTTGGAATGAGGTCGTCACCTTTTGAAACCAATTGTTCCAAGTTGTTATGGGTGAAGGTTTTAACCAATAGTTTTTGACCGCCCTATGCGTTTCATCTAGTTGCAAGGGTGGTAAGGTACTCTCCCATGATTTTATTTGCAACATTGTTGTAGGTGGTGAACTTACCCCGGGAGGTGCAAACTCTTTCGTGCTTGTATGGATATGTACAGTGGTAGGTGGAGGTTGTGTCGAAGCTTCTATTTGCGTATAGGAACTACATGAAGAGCAAGAAGCTTCATTTGATTTCCCTGTTTCTGAGCTAGGTGGAACAAAGCGTTCTTTCTTTGGTACCCAAACTAGCTCTAGAGCGGGTGTGTAACATTCCATGATTTTTTCCTTTCCGCGATTTTCAATTTGTTTTGGAGCCACAGGATTGGGTTTACATGGGCCAGGTGACAGGTAAGAGTACACTTTACATTTGGGCACCCAGATTTGATCATTTCCTTCATAGTATCCTTGGGCTTCCAATAGTCGTTTAGGAATCCAACGCAACGTTTCTTTACATTTCTTGGAGTGAGTGGGACGGTTCTTACGAGGTTTCCGTTTTTTTGCATCAACCATGCTCACTACAGAAGCTTTAGGGACCCACTTGTATGTTTTCTCTGTTATATTAGGATGGTTCTTGTGTGTCTCAAGCTTTCTTTCAACTACATCAATTGAAGCTCTAGAGAGTTGGGCTATGGGGACGTATGGTTCAACCTCCTGGACATGCAATGTCTTGGGTTTTATTTCCTTAGGCAATATCTCAGGGACTATGGCTTGAGTGGTAGGGCTAAGAGTTGGTTTTTGCGTTGTAACACCCTCAGTCCCCCAATCAATAGTGCATTTGGTGGCTATCATCCACGTGCGGCCTAGGTTTATATTACCCTCCATAGTTCTAGTAGGCATGACCAAAAAGTCTTGAGCTACAATTCCATTGTCATAACTGACAGAAGTGTGCCAGATTCCAAAAACCGTAGTTTTTTTCTTGTTGACACCCTTGACTTGGATAATACTCTCAGATAGAGGTGGCTTCCCTAAGTGACACCACACCCCATAGGATAGCAGATTATATTTAGCACCCGTGTCCAATAAGGCATTATATAGCACTTTTCCATAGGCACTATTTAACTCAGAGTCCAACCCATCCTCTTCGATTTCCACGTGAAATGCATTTGTGACTCCAAGGTTAGCCTCTCGTTTTTGTCTTATACATTGTTGTCGCTCCTTAGCCTCAGCTTGAGCTTGTATCTTGTTTAACTCGGTTTGTGCTTTGGCGGCCTTCTTTTGATGAATGGCCCGTAGTTCTTCTTGGCTTAAAGGATCATAATATCTTTTGAATTTACTCCCATTGAGGAATCCAATGGTTTCAACTCCATCAAGAGTTTCCACACGAAGGGTACCTTGTGGGGTAATTTCACATACTCTATATGGTCCTTTACCAGCATATTTCAACTTTTTCTTCTCTTTACGTACTCCATACATAAGGACTTTATCACCAACTTTGATGTCCTTATCCTTCACATGGCGATCAAACCACTTCTTTCTCCTATCCTTTTCCACAAGAGCATTTTGCATAGCCAACTGTCTCTCTTCGTCTAGTTTTTCTAAGATATAAAAACGCTCGGTTAAGGGGTTACCATTCCATCCTTCCTGTGAAGCTACCCTAAGACTAGGAATGACAAACTCCCAAGGCATAACCGCTTCTTGGCCGTATACCATTTTGAATGGCGTACAATTAATAGCCACTTTATGAGCAATACGATAAGCCCATAGAGCAGATGTCAACTTCAAATCCCAATCAATGCGATGAGCTTCTACCGTCTTTGTTAAAATAGAGATTAGAGTCTTGTTGGTGCTCTCGGCTTGTCCATTAGCTTGCGGGTAATAAGGTGTAGACTTATGTTGGGATATCATAAAGGTCGTGGTAAGCTCTCTTATTACCTCATTTATAAAATGGGTACCATTATCACTAACAATTTCAAAAGGGCAACCAAATCTTGTGATAATGTTCTCAAAAAGAAACTTAGATGTTGTCCTCGCGTCAGCTTTTTGTGAAGCCTTAGCTTCAGCCCACTTTGTTACATAGTCCATAGCAACTAGAATATATCGAGATTGAGTGTTGCGAGCTGCGGGACTAATTGGACCTACAAAGTCTAAGCCCCATTTTTCAAATGGTTGGGTTACTTTAATAGGATGTAAGGGCATTTTGTCTTTGCGCTGTGTGGTCTTGTAACGTTGGCACTCATCACACCCTTTTGTAAAAAGTGATGCATCCTTAAATAAAGTTGGCCACCAATAGCCTGATTGCAGCACCTTTCTAGCAGTCAGGTCTCCTGAAAAATGTCCTCCTGCTACGCCCATATGTGCTTCTTGCAAGATATACAAATATTCATCCTCGCGGGCACAACGCCTAAGAATATCGTCCTTGCCTAGTCTATACAGAGTTCCGGCAATCAAACAATAGGGTTCACATTCTTTTACTAGCCTTCAAGCGATATCCTTACGAAGTTCCTTGGGTGGAAAACCATTAACTAAAAAGTTAACAATGTTCTCACTCCATTCAGGCATAGTCTCAACTATGAATAAGGAAGTATCGGGTAATTCATCATCAACTCCTGTAGGGGCTTCACCATTGGGTATGCAAGACAAATGATCAGCCATGACGTGCCTTTTACCGGGTCTCACTACAATCGTGAAATCAAACTCCAGAAGAATTAACAACCATCGTGTGATTCTTCTTGTGGAGCATGGCTTGTTTACCAGATACAGCAACGCTTGATGATCCACATAAAATACAAACTTGTTTGCCAGAAGGTAGTAGTGAAATTTCTTTACTGCATAAACCATTGCTAAACCTTCTCGCTCTGTAGTGGTGTAGTTCCTTTCAGCATCGTTCAATTGACGGCTTGCAAAGCTAATGGGATAGTCCAATTTATGTTCTCTTGGTTGAGTGAGAACACACCCAATAGCAAAGTTTGATGCATCAATATGCACATGGAAAATGACATCCCAGTTAGGTGTCCTAAGCTTGTACAAAGGACGTGCTATCTCAGCGAAAAATAAAATAAACCGTCGATAATAACCCACGTGTCCCATGAACCTTTGAACTCCCTTGTAATTGGTTGGTGGTGGTAACTCTAGAATCACTTTAATTTTTCTCTCATCTGTTGAGATACCATTCTTAGATACTATATGCCCTAAAATAACTCCATGCTTGACCCAAAATTGGCATTTGAACGGGTTCAATGAGATACGATATAACCTACACTTTTCAAACACCTTCCGCAAACATGATAGATGTTCTTTCCAAGAAGAGTAAACACAAAGGTCGTCTAAGAAAGCTTCACAAAACTCTCTCAAATATTCTTTAAAAGCAGTGTTTATTAATCGTTGGAATGTAGCAGGGGCATTTGTTAAGCCAAAAGCCATCACACGAAATGCAAACACGCCAAATTCCGTGATGAAGGCAGTTTTAGCATGGTCCTCTAGCGCTATCGTGATTTGGTTGTAGCCTGAGTACCCATCTAGAAAGCTATAAGCTTCCTTGCCTGCAACTCTTTCGAGTACATGTTCGGAATATGGTAGGGGGTAATGGTCTCTTCTAGTAGCTGCATTAACTTTTTTGAGGTCCACGCACACCCTGAGTTTCCCATTCTTTTTTGGCACGATAACTATTGGAGACACCCATTCAGGGTGTTCAATAGGATATATGAACCCACATTTGATAAGCTTTTCTAGTTCTTCTTGAATGATCTTTGCGTACTTAGGATTCATCGGGTAGGGCCTTTGTTGTACAGGCTTCGCAGTGCTAATCATAGGGATTGTATGTTGGACCACAGAAGGTGGAACACCTTTCATATCATGGTATGTCCAAGCGAATATGTCCTTGAATTCCTTGAGAAGCTCTTTGAGGACCGCCTCTTCAACTTCTGTGAGGTCTTGGGCAATAAAAACAGGTTTTGATTCTTCACCGGGGTCGGCTAATTCTATTTCTTTAACTATTGCCGGACCATCATAGATTCCATTATTCCCATCGATAGGTATTCTTTGGGCTTTTGTGTACACAACCTTTGCTTCCCCTGTGGTGTAAGATTTGAAATGTTCTGGTGCAGGATGCAAGTCTGTGGATTCTGGTTGTGCTTTGGTCTATGCTTCCATTTCTGCTTTCTTGTGTTGTCGAGCTAACTCTTGGTTTTGACGCCTCCTTGCAGTGCGGCTCAACTTTGGCTTGTCTATGATCTCTAATTGGGCTATGTCATGGGGTCGTGGTCTACACCACATAACATTTTGGAGATATTCACCCCAATCGTCTACCAATTTACGATGAGCATCACATGCTCCTATATAACTGAGCCATTCTGCTGAGGATCTCTTCTTGTTTATCCTAGCACGTACATTGGCTCGATATCGACGCCTCTTAAAGTTTTTCTTTTTCTTATTTGAGACCTGCTTTTGATTTGCATTTAGATCTGGCTCACTAAAGGAGTCCTCGTTGGTGTCCTCTTCATTCTCGGAGGAGCTATCATCGGTTGATGTGCTCGGTCCTTCCGAATGTTTTGACTCTGAACTTGCTCCACTCTTTAATTCATGAGATTCAGAATCCGTTTCACTCTGGGAGTCAGTGTCTGAGTCGTGTTGGTCAAAGTCTTCTATTGAGCTATCGGTGTCACTGTCAGATTGGTCTACAATTGCCTTACCCTTAGAAGATGCATGTATGGCACTTATCATGTTCAGAGGTGCAATTTGTGGTACCTCTTCCCCCTCTGGTGTGACCCAAGTGGTTCTTCTATTTCCCCAGGTATCTATGGTTGCAGCTAGGTGTACCCAGTCTACGTTGTCTGATTCCTTCATACCCGGTAACACATCCATGTAAGGAGAATCTTGGCCAATGTCTGTATCCTTCTTACAAGTGTAACAATATTGTAGTGGGGCCGAGTGAACTGTGGTGTCAGAGCGATGATCAATAATGGTTTTACTCCCTAAGGGGTGTACCTTACCAGTCACCAAATCCACTCTAAGGACATAGTCTTGGAATTGCAAATAGACATGATTTTTAGACCAATCATGAACCATTTGTGCTTCCCTCATGAATGGTCGTCCTAAAATCATTTCATATGACATAAGGTGTTTAAAGAAATCCATTACAATGAACGTATGTCGTACCTTGTGTCCTAGAACTTTGATCTTAAGATCCTTGAGCATCCACATAGGTTTGGCTATGGTACCATTTGCCATCTTTACCACAATGTTAGTAACACTGAGGCGGGGTTTTCCCATGGATTCCCAACAATCTTTTGTAACGATGCTAACTCCCGCACCACCATCAAGAATTCCCTTTATAGTTAATCCCTTGGTAGTGATGGGTAGGGTCGCATTAGACTCGTCGCCTTCAAAATACTGCCCTAATTCGTTAATGGGTACCTCGATCACAGACTCGTGTCCATCTAAGTCAAGTGATTGCACATGATTTTCCTCATCAATCATAATCGAGTCAGGCCTATTTGGTTGCGCAAACTGCGGTAATCCCGTTCGTAGCTCTCCGTTAAGGAATGCTCGAAGTGCAAGGAATAACTCAGGATCTCCATACAGCTTTGCTATGATCGTGGTTCGGACCTCAGAAGACATGAAGTCCACTAGTTTGGCAACATTCATTGGCATTTTGGAGGGTGTAGGTCCCCCTCACTCACGTTTTTTTTTTTTTTGGTACGCGTTTTGGTGCGCGTTGACCTCACCTAACTATTTACTATCCCACCTACCTACTGACCTGCTAATCAGTGGTTCACCTAATTACTAACCTGCTTAATTAACTAACTGTGCGCCTAACTGTGCACAAATCAGAAAACACAGAAAATGCAAAAAATTGCAGAAATTGAAACTTGACAGAACTGTGCAGTGCAAACCAGAAAATGCAGAAACGCAAGAAATGCTAACTGTGTAAGCTGAAATCTGAGCTTAACAGAACACAAAAAACTTGAATGCAGTCAACAACATTGTGTCTTTCTCTACTGTTTTTGCATAACAACAATAATCAAACTTAAAGCGCGCCTTTCCTACATAAAAAATAGCTTCAATACAATTTACAGGTCGCCATTGGAGCTTTACGCGCAGCAGCTCCCCGGCAGCGGCGCCAAAAATGTCAAGTCTAGGGACTTGCTACGCGCCGTGTGCGAGCCACAAAGGCTCCTAGCACACAGTCATACAACAGACAAGCTCACAAGGAAGAACTGTGTGTCACTCACCTTCCTGTGTAGTTGCGAATGAAGGATTCCCGCGCCGCGAAGAAGAGGGAGACGCCGCTACGCCGCGCTCAACCGCCTCGCCGCTGTCGTGCCGCCGCAACGCTCGATCGTACACACACTCTCACACTCTCTCTCCCTCTCTCTCTCTCTCTCTCTCTCTCTCTCTCTCTCTCTCTCTCTCTCTCACGCACACACACACAAGGAGATGGTGAAGGAGAAGGTGGAGATGGAGCAAGAGCAGCTTCTATTGCACAATGAGAGAATGACTCAATTTTAGGTTTAATTGGCTTTTATGTGAGCTCACCCCATTCACACTTGGGCGCCCATGCTTAGCCAACTAACCCTACCATGTTCGTGTTAGAGTGCGCCTCTCATCGGCGATCACTCTATCTTTCCCTATTGGACCGACAAGCCCGGTGCGTGACTCTACTTAAATAAATAATACGGTTACGGTGTCCGTCGTAGGCGATAGGGTGTCCGTGAGCCACGAGGGTTAACACCGCCCTTGTGCGAATAAGTCCAAATCGGACCCTCCAATCCGCCCATGTGTGGCCGCCCTTGAGAAGACAAGTCCGCTTTTGAATTCGGCCACTGGCCATTGAATTCGTCCACCGACCACCGGCCACCATCCATTGACTTCCGACCACCGGCCACCGGCCATCGGCCATTGACTACCGGCCACCGGCCAACCGACCGGTTGTTTTCCGACCACTTTCCGGCCGCCGTCCGACCATAATATTCCAGCGAAAAGGAATATTCCTCTAAAGTTGCCCCTGATTCTTGTCCGTGAAAATTTTGGTTTTCGGTGAGTGATTTTCCTTCACGCACGATGGCTTCTCCTCATAATGGGGGCCTTACAAATGTGAGCTTTTACCACAGAAAATTCCAAGGGTAAATTAGGCTCCATACTTAACAATCTCCCACTTGGAGACTGATCTCCAAACCAAACCTGTGACTACTTTCCATTCTGGCTTCTTATCCTTGAATGCCGATTGAAGATGAGCAAAAGCTCAACTTCTCCTTGTTGACCACCTTTGTAAACATGTCTGCAGGATTTTCACTTGTATGCACCTTTCCTAGCTTTAGCTGTCCCTCTTCCAAAAGAGTGTGTATAAAGTGATATCTCACCTCAATGTGCTTTGTCCTTGAATGAAAGGCTGAGTTCTTCGCAAGATGGATAGCGCTTTGGCTATCACTGTACAAGACACAATTGTCTTGTTTGAATCCAAGCTCTTCTAAGAATCTGTGAAGCCACAGAATTTCTTTGCTTGCCTCCGTCATTGCTACATACTCTGCTTCCGTGGTAGAAAGTGAAACCACTTTTTGCAGCTTTGAAGCCCAGCTTACTGTTGTGCCTCCAACCGTGAACACATAGCCAGTAGTGCTCCTTCGAGTATCTTTGTCACCTGCCATATCTGCATCAGCATACCCTTCTAGAAAAATATAAGTTCCTCCAAAATACAAAGCATTTGTTGTTGTCCCTATTAGATACCTAAGTATCCACTTCACAGCTTGCCAATGCTCTTTACCTGGGTTGTCCATGAACCTACTCACAACTCCCACTGCATGTGCAATGTCTGGCCTTGTCCAAACCATAGCATACATTAGAGAACCTACCGCTGCAGCATATGGAACTTTAGACATGTAGGCTATCTCCTCTTGTGTCTTTGGACACATATCTTTCGTGAGTTTAAAATGACCAGCCAAAGGTGTAGAAACTGGTTTTGCATTTTTCATTGCAAACCTTTCTAGTACCTTCTTGATGTAATCTTCTTGAGATAGCTTTATTGTCTTCTTCGTCCTGTCCCTTGATATTTTCATACCAAGTATCCTCTTTGCAGCACCTAAATCTTTCATTGAAAAAGATTTGGACAGCTCCTCTTTTAGGTCTTTGTTGTCCCGCATAATAGCACTTGCAATCAACATGTCATCAACATACAACATTAGGATGATGAATTTCCCATCTCCCAAATTCTTCGTGTAGACGCAGTGATTCGAGTTGCATCTTGTGAATCCATGATCCAACATCCATCGATCAAACTTCAAGTACCCTTGTCTTGATGCTTTCTTTAAACCATTCAAGCTCTTCTTTAATCTACAAACCATTTTCTCCTTACCTTTTACTTCATACCCCTTTGGTTGAACCATGTAGATTTCCTCCTCTAAGTCACCGTGAGGGAATGCCATATTTACATCCATTTGCTCGAGATTTAGATCATGAGCAGCCACAAGGCTTAAGACAAGCCTAATTGAGTTCATTTTTACAACAGGAGAAAATATTTCATTGAAGTCAATACCTTTCTTTTGAGAAAAACCTTTTACCACAAGCCTAGACTTGTACCTTTTCTTCCCACCTTCTTCTTCCTTCAGCTTGTACACCCATTTGTTTTGAAGTGCCGGCTTCCTTTAGGCAACTCAACCAACTCCCATGTTTGGTTGCGATGTAGTGAGTCCATCTCCACTTGCATGCTCTTTGTCCATTCTTCTTTGGATTCATGTTGCATAGCTTCTTCGTATGATTCTGACTCTCCAAAATCTGAGATCAAGAGATGGTTGAAGGAAGGAACAAACCTTGTTGGAGGTCTACTTGCTCTTGTAGATCTTCGGGGAATAGGTTGAGGCTCCTCATTTGGTTGACGTTGTTGCACATTGTCACCGTTTGCAGTCCTTGAGTCTTCACCGTCCTCAAGCTCCATGTACTCATCACCTGTTTCTTTTGTTTGTTTTCTTTCCAAGTAATCTTTGTACGTATTTTGTTCATTAAAAATTACATCCCTACTCCTTAAGATTTTACCATCTTCAGGATTCCATAGGCGATATCCAAAGTCTCCTTCTCCATAGCCAATGAAGAAACACTTTTTGGACTTTGCATCTAGCTTTGATCTTAGGCTTCTATCTATGTGCATGAAAGCCTCACACCCAAACACTTTGAGAAATGCATAATTCACCGGTTTACCTGTCCATGCCTCTTCTGGAACTCCCCCATCCGATGCCGTTGAGGGTGACCGATTGATTAAGTACACAGACGTACTTACAGCTTCCGCCCAAAGCTCAAGCGATAGGACTGCATGTAGCCGCATGCTTCGTGCTCGTTCCATGATTGTCCTGTTCATCCTTTCCGAGATCCCATTTTGTTGAGGTGTCCTTGGGGTTGTCCTTTGCCTCCGAATGCCATTGCTAGCACAAAAGATTTCAAAAGCTTGGCTGCAATATTCGCCTCCATTGTCGGATCTGAGGCATTTAACCTTGGTACCTGTTTCATTCTCCACAAAGGATTTCCACCTTTGAAATATGGAAAATACATCGGATTTATTCTTCATGACATAAACCCATGTTTTTCTAGTCGCATCGTCTATGAATGTTACATAGTACAATGAGCAACCAAGTGATGGTGTACTTGCAGGACCCCAAACATCAGAATGAACCAACTCAAGTTTTTTATTTTTTCTTTCATTTCCTGATTTTTGAAATTTTACCCTCTTTTGTTTACCATAAACACAATCTTCACAGAACTCTAAGTCCACTTCTTTCAAACCTGGTAGAAGCTTCTTTGTTTGAAGGATTTGCATTCCTTTGGCACTCATATGCCCAAGTCGGTAGTGCCACACCGCACTGTCAACTTCTGTAGTTGATGCACAAGCTAAAGGTTGCATGCTAACAGTACACAAGTAACGTGTATCGACTTTTTCTCCCTTGGCAACCACCAAAGATCCCTTTGAGATCTTCCACCGTTTGTTTCCAAATGCAATGTTGTGACCTTCATCGTCCAATTGTCCTATAGAGATCAAATTTTTGCGAGCAGAAGGAACATGCCTAACACCTTTAAGCTTCCATTCATTTCCGTTAGCAGTTTTGACAGAAACTGTACCTTTGCCGACAATCTCACAAGCTTCATCATCTCCCAAGTATACATACCCAAAATTACCTTCGGTGTAGTCTTGGAAATGTTGCTTGTGTGGTGTCGCATGGAATAAAGCCCCGGAATCTACTATCCAGGAATTAGACACATTGTCTAATGAGAGAATTAGAGCATCTTGCTCTACTTTACCTGCCACATTGGCCTCCGATGATGGCTTATTTTCTTGAGACTCTGTCTCCTTCTTCTTCTTGGATCAGCAATCCTTCTTGACGTGGCCCTTCTTGCCGCAGTTCCAACATTCAAGAACTGACTTTGTGCGTGACTTGCTCCGCCTTGAGCGATCACGACCCTTTTGGTTTTTGAACCTCTCCTTAGGCCTTCCTCTTGTTTCCACTGATAGTGCAGCACTTGATGATTCTCGTGTGCTTCTCCTTCGCATTTCCTCGCTTAGGAGAACACCCACAACATCATCAAACTTAAGAGTATTTGTACCAGAGATAGAATTACTTACAGCCATCACAAGGCTGTCCCAACTATCCGGTAGAGATGATAGTATAAGGAGAGCTCGCACTTCGTCATCGAAATTGATTTTCACTGATCGAAGTTGACTTATGTTTGTGTTAAAGTCATTTAGGTGTTCTGCAATTGAACCATTTTCTGTCATCTTTAGATTGAACAAGCGCTTCATAAGAAATACCTTATTGGATGCCGATGGTTTCTCGTAGAAGTCGTCAAGTGACTTCATCAAGTCCTCTGTGGTCTTCATCTCCGAAACATTGAAGGCCACCGTTGACGCCAAGCTTAACCGGATTGTTCTCAGTGCCTTTTGATCAAGGACAATCCATGCTTCATCTGCCATTGTTGCGGGCTTCTTCGCAAGACCGCCTAGTGGCAAATAGAGGTCCTTCTGGTAGAGATAGTCTTCAATCTGCATCTTCCAATGTTGGTAGTTTTTTCCATTAAACTTCTCAATCTTGAGCTTCTCTTCCTAAGCCATAACTCCCACTCAATTCAAGGAATCCTTTCC
The DNA here is from genome assembly GCF_014529385.1 of Adiantum capillus-veneris. NCBI lineage: Eukaryota > Viridiplantae > Streptophyta > Polypodiopsida > Polypodiales > Pteridaceae > Adiantum > Adiantum capillus-veneris. Next base: position 3,862,557 of record NC_140937.1, read on the forward strand.
TTGAGATAATTTAGCTACGTGCAAACCTTGCTCTGATACCAGTTGTTAGAAAATAAGGCGTAGCTAAATAGATTTTTGAGTAGATTACTTAATGGAGAGAGATAGATTTCACACACAAGAGATTATAGAGTAGAGAGAGAGAGAGAGAGAGAGAGAGTACACACGATATACGTGGTTCACCCAATGTGGGCTACGTCCACGGGAAAGCAGCCACTCAATGGCTTTAGCACTTCAAAAGAAGAAGTAGTTTACAAAGGGATTAAACCCTTGATAGAGCTCCAGCCTTGCTTCACTCTCACCACCTCACACTCACCTTGTTGCATCAACTTCACACTATGAAATGTGTGTAGAAATGGCCTCCTTTTATAGGCCAAAAGGGCTGCCCTCTCTTATGAGAGACAGCCATGTGTAGCCGCCCTTGTGCGAATAAGTCCAAATCGGACCCTCCAATCTGCCCATGTGTGGCCGCCCTTGAGAAGACAAGTCCGCTTTTGAATTCGGCCACCGGCCATTGAATTCGGCCACCGGACACCGGCCATTGACTTCCAACCACCGGCCGTCGGCCATTGACTTCCGACCACCGGCCATCGGCCATTGACTACCGGCCACCGGCCAACCGACCGGTTGTTTTCCGGCTGCCCTCCGGTCATAATATTCCGACGAAAAGGAATATTCCGGCAAAAAAAAGGTCTCAGGGCCCTCCGCCCCCGAGGCCTCTAAAGTAGCCCCTGATTCTTGTCCGTGAAAATTTTGGTTTCCGGTGAGTGATATTCCTTCACGCACGATGGCTTCTCCTCATGATGGGGGCCTTACAAATGTGCGCTTTTACCACAGAAAATTACAAGGGTAAATCAGGATCCATACTTAACACTTTCCACGTGGCCCACCTACCTCCTTGTCTTCCCTTTTCCTTCCCTGAGTCCCTTGTAAACCCTTCTTGCACAAGCTGTAGGTCCAAAGGGACAAGCAAAGAAGTCAGAAGAGCGAGATCCACCACGACCTAGGAGAGTCTTGCAATGCTGGAATTGCGGAGAGTCTGGACATGGGATGTATAATTGTACTTGGCCCCGTGGGGAGCCAGGCAAACCTAACTTGAATTACCCAGTGATGAATGCAGGTGAAGGAACTAGTCAGAAACTACGGCTTCTACAAAGGCCAAACGGAGCAAGACCACCTCCACAAGGAGTGGAAGGAGTTCCACCTTTGCCAGACCCAAACGTGCATGTGGTAGAGGTGACAAATTCAAGAGAGGTTGACATGGAAGCAAATGGCATTAAGCGTGGCCGAGGGAAAGGTAAGGAGAAAGAAGGAGTTACATCACAAAGTGACCATGGACGAGAAAGGAAGGCAAAGGAGACCAAGGAAGCTAAGAGGACTCGACGTTGTATCAACCTCCAAGACTTTCCTCTTGGACATGGAATGGCTCCATACAACCTATGATAGCCATTTTTTCGGCTCTCTGTAATTTCCATAGTGAGTTATCTCACCCTATCAAATCACTCAAACACTGTGGTTACCCTCACCCTTTCACTGTATATAGGTGCGTGTGAGTAAGGGGACTTTTCCCATATCTCCTTACTGAAATAAAAAACCCTCAATTAGCTAGTCATTGGGCTAGTTGAGCCAAAAAAAATATAAAATATAAAAAATATAAGTATATTATGGCCCATGCGTATGTAAATATTTCTTTGTATATAGGGCCTAAATAAAAGGATTTTTCATAATTATTTTGGTATTTATTTAAATATTTCTACTTAGGTGTGTGTTATTTATGCTCTGTACATTGCCTCACCATTACCACAATCTTTCTTACCATTTTTCATACTCTTTATTCCATATAGAAATATTTTCATGTAAGCTTCTCTTATATTTGGTGTAACTCCACCCCAACAAAAATCCAAAAAAACTAGTTTTATTTATGTGTATATTTTTTTTCACTATTGTGATTTTTCCCTTCCTACATCTATTTTGTTTTTTTTCTAAAAAATTAGAACACCAAAAATATTTATCTTTTTATGGTAGCCTCATAATGAGAGAGATTTTTTTTGACCCCTTTATATTTTTTCCACTTATATTATTTATATTTGACATGTACATATTTTATAGACCCCTCAATATTTGATTTTCTTAGTTGTACTATTCACTTATATCATGATCTCAACAATATCTTCAATTATAGACCTACCAAATAAGGTCAAGGGTAGGTGGCATGCATACATGCACTATGGAGGGCTCACTCTTGGAGGTATTCAAAAGAATCATCCAAAGAAGGACCCCACAAGGACCTTGTGCAGTGGAAAAAAACGGTCGGTTTTGCTGAATTTTTAAAGTTCACTTGCTCTCTGAATTTGAAAAGGTGATACAAACTAAATTTGTAGCTCGTGGGCTGAACTTTTGCCTCAAATTTTTTCATATTTTTTTGAGCTACGAGCTGTGAGCTATGATTTTATTAGTGGACCCCAGTTTTCCCATGCTATGCAGCCACACTCTCTCTTCCACTTTATCATTTTCCTCTTTCACACACACTTCTCCTCTCATCATCCCCACCTCTCTCACCACTCCTCTCTGCACCCTACTCACCTTCTCCTCAACCTTGAAGAATAAGAGAAACCATGGTAAACTCATACCTCCCACACACAATTCCATTCCAAAATTGACCACCTAGTCTCATTTTTCCTCCTCCAAATTACCCATATCTATCAAAAAAACCACAAAATTCAGCCTCTTCTCTTAAAAGACAGCATCATGGTGGTTGATTGCTCAGCTTCAATTACCTTATCTCTCAAGGAAGGGCAAGAGTGGAGAAAAAATGTACCGTCAAAGCTAGTGGACCGTCAACAAGCGTCAAAATTGGCCCTACTCAAGACACTTGGAGCATCAACCTTGTAAGAAATCCACCTTTTCTTACCTCTTAAGAGTTTTTCTTCCTTATTTGTATCCTACATGGATACTCCCATTGTAAATATCCAATTCCATTTGTAAATTAATACTAACTCTACTAACACTAACCCACTATGAAAAGTCCTATCACCTCCATTTCTCTCCTCTCTCTTTCCCCACCAACTTCTTGATAATTCCAAGCAAAAGAAATTAGATAAATTGCTGAAAATCTAACCCAACCATGGTTAGAGGAGTAACCCTAGCCTTCAAAATTGCTATAAAAGGAGGGTGTAGCTAGCACAAAAAGGGGAGAGCCATAAGCAAGAGCACTATGCTATAGCTTGAGAAGCCAAGCTCAACCTCTCTAGAAGGAGCTCTTGAGTGGAAGCTCATTGTCTTATGCATGTGCATGTGTTGTAATAGGGGATTAGCAAGGGAACTCTATGCCATTGTAAGAGAGAGAGTGATCATTCAATTGAGAGTAGGAAATCTATCATTTCTCCTACTAGTGTAAGCCCAACAATTGCTGAATCAAGGAGGGTGGATTTGGACTAAGCTTGGATACTTTGTCTCCCTTCCAACGTGAAGTAATGGACAACAATGATGCGTAAGTGTCTTAGTGTTTTTTGTTAAGTTCTTGATAGCTTGTCTCTGGTGTTGTCATCAATCTAGCCATAAATCCCACATACTGTAAGAGGGTGACAGGGTGGAGAGGACTCCCCTGGCCTTAAGACAGTGATTGGGGTGGCTTTTCCTGTGATGTGTTGTGGTGAAATTTACGCAAGCTATGTTGAACAAATACTAATCTCACTTTGATTTGTCATGACAGATTTGTAAGAAGGTATTAATGCAACAAGCACCCCCTCCCCCTTTCTCTCTCTTTCTTAAATATATAGTTGTGTTTGCTTGATCATTGCCGATACGTTTCAAAGCAGCCGGAGCACTATCTCTCTCTCTCTCTCTCTCTCTCTCTCTCTCTCTCTCTCTCTCTCTCTCTCTCTCTCTCTCTCTCTCTCTCTCTCTCTCGTGTTTTAGTGTGTGAGAGTGTTCTATTGGTGTTAGGGTTAGTGTATATTCCTTGCTTGTTTGTGGGTTGCTCTAATGATTCTCCTCTTTTGCGTCCTAGTTCGCTCTTAAACTAGGTGGTGCCCCTTGTGTAGTTGGGATTTGGCTGTGGGTTTGTTGTTTTGGTTTGTGTTGTGTTGTGCCCCAGCCCCATTGAGCAGCACGGGAGTCTTGAAGGGTGTCTAGAGGTTGCTCTTCTTGTTGCCCGCCCCGGACCGCTTCACCTGTTGGAAGACATGAGAGGTAAGGGTCCTGATATCTCATGGCCTCAATTTCTTGCATTATTTCCACAAGTTAGGAGGGATTTAACAAGGGCAATTAGCACTAGGAGAAAGGTAAAAGAGAGTGTGCCTGTTGTAAAAATTGCACAAACTGAAATGAATGAGGACATTACACCTGTGCTAGGTTGTTACATAAAAGGGAGATTGGTTAGGAAAGGTCTAGTGGATGGGGGTGCACAAATTTGCATCATGACAGAGGGACTCATGCAAAAACTAAGCATGCACATCCATGAGACATGTGAAATTAAGGTCAAGATGGAAAACAATAGCAAGGCTAGGTGTGTAGGCATTTGTAAAAATGTTTTTGTGGAGGCCTTTGGCATTAAGAAGGCAGTGGATTTCTATGTCATGTCTACCAAAGGAAATGGTTACCCATTTATCCTAGGGAGACCATGGCTAATGAAAATGCGAGCTTTGCAGGATTGGGAGAGTGCAAAGCTAATTTGCAGGAACGACAATCATAAGAAGGTTGTCTTTGACATGAAGGAGCAACGCCAAGAGGAGCTCCATGAAGAATCATCTCAAAGTGAGACGGAGGAAGGTTGGACCGATAACACTTCAGAAGAAGAAAGTAGCGACAGCATTACTAAAGAGGAGTCTTCCATTGAAGTCATGGGGGTAAGGTTTAAGCCAACCAACCAAGAGACCTCTTGTCAAGGTTTGGAGGAGGTAGGTTCCCAAGAGAACCAAAAAGTGGAAGATGAAAGAATGCTAGAAGGTATGCTATCTACAACACTTACAAAGGATGAAAGAGAGGAGTTCAAATGTGTGCTAAGGAAATTTCCTAGGCTTTTTGCTAAAGACTACACCGATGTGCGTGGAGTAGATGCCGTTCAACACAAAATTGAGTTGAAGCCAGAGGCCACACCTAAGGCTCAGAAGCTACGAAGGCTAGGAGTCATCAAGGAGCAGGCTTTACTCAAGGAGGTAAGAAAGCTTCTAGCAGCAGGTTTCATTTATCCAGTGGAGAATTCAGAGTGGGTCTCTCCCGTTGTTGTCACTCCTACGAAAAACGGAAAGTGAAGGGTGTGTGTGGATTACCGTCCACTCAATGAGGCAACAAAAAGAGATCACTTTCCCCTCCCATTTCAGGATGAGATACTAAATGAGGTAGCTAGTCATGAGAAGTACACTGTGTGTGATGGCTACTCAGGCTACTTTCAAATAGGTATCGCATTGGAAGATCAATTGAAAACAACCTTTATCACTCCTTGGGGTTGTTATGCTTTTAGAGTCATGCCATTTGGTCTGACAAATGCTCCTGCAACATTCCAACGTTTCATGAACATGGTGTTTCAAGCATTCTTTGGAAAGTCAATTAGGGTGTTCATTGATGATTTCTGCATTTATAGCTCAAAATCATTGCATCTACAAAGGGTAGAAGAAGGTTTAAAGAATCTCTACGACATGGGAGGTCAACTCAACCCCGAAAAGTGCCACATAGGTGAGGATGAAGTGATCTTGCTCGGACACAAGGTTTCCTATAAGGGCATTGAGGTGGATCCTTCAAAGTCAAAGGCTCTTATTGAGCTCCCATCACCGAAGAGTCTTAAGGAGGTCATCTCTTTCATTCAGAAGGTGAAGTATATGTCACGCTTCATTCACTTAGCCTCGGAGTTGCTTCATCCTTTGCAAAAGTTGACACAACAAGTAGAATTTGCATGGTCTGATGAGCTTGAAGAGTATTTTTGTAACATTAAAGTCATTTTGTCAGAGCTACCAACACTCATGCCTCCTTGTTGGGAGTACACATTCTTTGTTAGCTCTAGTGTTGGAAGGGAAACAATTGGTGCTGTGTTGCTACAACAAGATCCCCACAGTACAAGGATGCAACCCATCTACTTTGCTAGTAGGGTCATGAATGCTTTGGAGAGAGATTACACAGAAGCAGAACTCATGATGCTTTCTCTCATGTTTGCGGTGAGAAAGTTTAGATCCTACCTGCTACCAAAACCTTTTGTAATTCTCACTGCAGAAAATTTGTTCCCTTGGGTGTCATCTCAAATGAATCTTAGTACTAGGATCTCAAAGTAGAAGATAGTGTGCGTGCACAATTGGCAGGGATTCTTACTTATAGGGTACATGAGAAGGAAATTAAGGTGCCTCAAGTAAAGACCCTACCATTGCCACCACCAAAAAGTATTCCCAATGCTTTTACCTTGTTCTTTGATGGAGGTTTTCAATGAGCCACATGGAAAGCAGGGGGAGGGCTAGTGTTACTCAACCCAAGTGGAGAGGTGTTCATGAAAGAGAAGGTCAATCTACTAGGTTCAACTAGCAACAATGAAGCAGAATACGACACACTACTTCATGGTTTGAAGATGTGCATTGGCCAAGGGATAAAACGTCTCATGGTAAAGGGAGATGCACTTCTCATTGTTAAACAGATTTTAGGCATTTGGGCATGCAAGAATGAAAGCTTAAGGACAAAAGTTCATGCCATTCGTAAGATGTTTAATCAGTTTGAAGAAGTGCAACTATATCATATTCCGAGGAAACAAAATGAAGATGCCGATTTACTTGCACAACAAGCAGTTACATGTGTTGAGAGAGAAGTGTAGGTCATCATGGTGGCAGCAGCTGTCAAGCAACCGAGATACCAGGGATTGGAGTCATTGGCTCCCATTATTGGCTACATTTTGGAGGGTGAGTTTCCACAAGACTTCACAAAGGCTCAGAAGAGGAGACTCATGAAGAAGGCAAGTTTCTATCTCTTCCTAGAAGGCTCCCTCTATCAAAAAGGGAAGGATCAAGTGTGCAGAAGAGTACCAACTATCGAGGAAATTCCATCCATTCTAAAAGCTTTGCATGAAGAGGCATGTGGTGGTCATTTTGCCCAAGAATCAACTGTGAAGAAGATTTTGCTTGCGGGGTATGTTTGGCCAAGCTTGCATGTGGATGTTCAACATCGGTGTAAAAGCTGTCACAATTGTCAGATAAATGGAAATAGAAGGTTGGTGCATGGCCCGAGGCAAATAGTGCTTGCAAATGGACCCTTTGAAAAGTGGGGCATTGATGCTATGGGTCCTCTGCCTAGGACAAAAAATGGTAAACTCTACATTCTAGTGGCTGTAGACTATATGACTAGGTGGGTGGAAGCACAAAGTGTGGCAAAGGTAAATGAGAGGACAGTTAGCAAGTTTGTGTACAATCACATTTGTTGCAGATTTGGCACACCTTTGGAGATTGTTTCTGATAATGGTCCAGGTTTTAGGAAGGGCTTGCTCACAGAAGTTTGTGAAGAGCTTCACATTCTACATCGTCATAGCACACCATACTACCCACAGTCAAATGGTTTGGTGGAGAAGGCTAATGGTGTCATTGCACGAATCATTAGAAAGATGGTGCAAAACAAGACAAAATTATGGGATGACTTCTTGGATGGTGCCTTGTGGGCATATCGAACCACATATAGGGAAGCCACGGAGTTCACACCATTTCACTTGGTCTATGGTCAAGAGGCTTTGCAGCCTATCGAGCTCAACATTCCAACAATGCGACTTCATGGAAAAGGATCACAAGATGATCAAGAGGTATGGATGGATTGACTTCTTACGTTAGTGGAGCTTGAGTGGAAAAGAGAAGCAGCATACGAGTGCTACAAGAGGAAAGCCACACAAGCGAAAGAAACGCACGACAAGAAACTGAAGGACAAAGGCATCAAGGAAGGAGAGCTTGTGCTAAGGTATGACAATCGACTTGACAATCGTTTTGATGCCAAGTTTGAAACTAGATGGCAAGGGCCATACATAGTCAAGAAGTCTTTCAATTCTAGTTACTATCAGCTTATGGACTTGAATGGTAAAGAGCACTCCATGAAGGTAAACGGCTATCGCTTGAAGCCTTACTTGAGTCGCCTTCTACCAAAGGATCTACCAGAGCAAAAGGCAACTATCTCATGTAAGTATTGTTCCATGAAGCATGAGTGTAACACAAACCAAAATTCCAAGGGGCCAAACAATGAAGATCCAAGGGGCAATTTCCATGGCTTCTCCCACCCTCTTCACCATTACCCTTCTCTCTCATCCCTATAGTTCTTTTATGAACCTCTACATACATACACCATCTCTATGCCTCTCTCTATTATCTCCAAAGTACAATTCCATCTTAACCCTTATATAAATACATAAATTCAGCATGTGTACCATGCTTAAACTCTGCAAATCAAGAGATCTCATCAATGGAATTACCATTTTTATCGTGATAATCAACCTTGGCGGCGGTGGCGTAAAGAAGAGAAGACGAAGAAGAAGATCGATAGTCATTTTGAGAACCTACATAAGTAAGTCCAAAACTTCTTCAAGCTTCACCATCACAAGGATTTTCTCACTTCATTCAACCATCTTACTCCAACCATCCACCCCATTCTACCCATTGTAAATATATCATTAACCTTCTAGTGATTACTAACACTAACCACTAGCATACTAACACAAAATAGCATTGACCTAACCATAAAAGACACCTCACCTCAAGACATGTACAAAGTAACTCTCTCTCTCTCTCTCTCTCTCTCTCTCTCTCTCTCTCTCTCTCTCTCTCTCCTTACTTACTTTCACCTTATCTACCATCAATAATGCTCTCTTTTGAGCCCACACCCATGACTCAAGCAGACAAAGAAGTCCCACAATGTTTTGATATTCAAAAAAATCATAATCCTGATTTGTTAGCTTGTAAATTAGGATTTCCAATAATCTTAATGAGGGGTCTCCAACCTATAAATAGGCCCCTCTCCTTCTTGTAAAACAACCTCCAACATCTCACATAGCACCCCAACACTCTATGCGTGAGGAGAGACTTAGGTGTAGCAACCACTTGTGAGCTTCACTCTTGGTGTGAGAGAAGCCTTCAAGCTACACATTGCAAGTGAGAGAGCGTGAGTTCCACAAACCTCAAAACCACTATTGTATATGCTCCTTCATCATCAATAAATTGAGGTTTGGTGCATCAAAGGCGTGATTCGACGTTCAAATCTTCGTCCTTCCATTTGTGCAATACGGTTTGGTGAATTCAAGGTGACTTGTGTATTTGAGTTTTTATCGGTTGATCTTGATTTTAGAAAGTGTTTTAGTGTGTTTTTCATTGCCAGTTTTGTGTCCATTGTAAGAGGGTATTGTGGTGAGAGGTCTCCCACACCCTAAGACAGTGTGTGTGTGTTTTGGCAATGTTTTAGCAATCACTAAGCATTGAGTGAGTTTATACAAGTTCTATGATAGCATCATAACGAGCCATCTCCATTTGCAAGTCACAAATAAGGTATTACGCAAGATCCTTTTCTCTCTCTCTCTCTTCCCTTTGCTCTAGCTCTCTCTGGTCCAGTTTGTGTGTGTCTTGGTGTGAGGTTGTTTGTGTGTGTTGTGTGGTGCATCTTCTTGGTTGTGCCAAAATCTCTCTTGCGTCCTAGTTTGCATACCATAATTAGGTGGTGCCCCTATCTTGTTTGGGTTTGGATGTGGGTTTGTTGTTGTGTTGTGCTTGTGGTTGCCCCAGCCCCAATTGAGCAGCACGGGAGCCTTGAGGGGTGTTTAGAGGTCTCCTCTCTTGTTGCCCGCCCCGGACCGCCTCAGTAGCATGGTGGTAAGGCGAGAGCACCTGGAGGGTGAGGTCGGGAGTTCGAAGAGTGCGTGTGAAGAGCACGTTGACCTTTTAGTCAACTGTTTCCAACCGGTTGCAGTTGACTGGAAACCGGCTCTGGCTGCTTTTCCACGAGCGCAAGCTACCCGATATATATCCAAAACCCAATGAGAAGCATCATCTATGACCTTCAGCTTTCACTCATCGGTACTGAAATTCTTGGAGCATGACTCCTTGGCATGAGACCATGCCAAAGTTCTAGAAAAAGCCAACAATTCAATTAGAAGAGCACGATAGTTGTATACATGGTAGACAAAAAAAAAAAGAAAAAGACGAGTCTTTTTTCAAGAAAATGATTTTGTTTGGCTTTTTAGAGTAGAATGGAACCATACTCAACTATGACCTCACTGGTTAGATACAAATCCCACTCTTCTGAAAAATGTCTTGAAAGCATTGCTTAGTCCATATTACCTTAACGTGTATTGCCGAACCTCTCACTAATGATTTTTAGTACCTTAGAATGACTTACATGCAAATTGTAGCATGACTTACATGCAATTTGTTTCAGAGAAATAGCAAACAGTTATTTGACATACAAACATATCAACTTTTCATGATGGATAGAGAATTGCGAACGCACAAATATGAAAGCAAATTGTCTTTGCAAATCAATGATCAAAATAATAATGTCTTTTTAAAGACCAAAATAAACAAGTCAAAACTAGTACACTTGAAGTTTACTAGCTAGCTGATACCACCTTATCTGTGTCGATCTCTCCACATAACTCTTACCTCCCATTAGAAACATTCATAAGGTTTTAATTCGAACACTTATATATAAATAAACTGATACTCATCTTGACTAAAAGACTCTCATTGCCGTGAAAGGTTGCACAATGTATCTCATCGGGTGTGTACCTTGATTATAATTCTTTTTCTCTCATTGAACAACTTAACATGAGTGAGATCTATATGCTAAACACAGAAAATGTATACGTATCTCTAGAATACATTTTTGATTACCTTTTTGACTTGCTCAAAAAGGCTTTATAGAACATACGGATTAAGGAGTGCATTTATAAGAGTTTGATCCCATGATGTGAAGTATTGACTCATTAAAATATTATAATTTGTGAAAGAGTTATTTCATTCAAGGACCTCATAAATGTTCGTTTATTAAATGATTTTAATGTTTTCTATGTTTATTAAACCTACCTTTTCTTATGAAAGCATTTAAATATTCTTTTGTTTTAGCTTGTCAATGCATCTTTTTATTTTACTATTTTTAATGTACACTTTTTTCATTTTATTTTGTTTTAGAATGCCGATGTGACATTTTCACTTTGTTGTTGAAGGGGGCCCTTCGTAGCATATTAAAAATTTGTGATTATGTGCATATAATGGCCAACACAATTTTATAATTAAACATAACAAAAAATGACATGTGATAGTAGAGACTCATTCAGATCTAATCCCCATATCTCTCATCTCTCTTAACTTCAGCTGGCCTTCGTGACTTCTCACCTTGTTTTTTAAAGTGACCTTCAAAAGTTCAAATGCCACCCTTCTTTAGCTTTGGGCTTTGCATTTAACTTCAAAAGCCCCAGCTCTTCAGGCTTTACATTATAAATCTCTCTCTCTCTCTCTCTCTCTCTCTCTCTCTCACACACACACACACACACACACACACACACACACCCGCAAATGCACTCCACCTATGAAAGAGTCCAACAGGTCGCACTTCATGCATTAGACCACCCATAGTTCCCCCAACTAAGATGTTGGGTATTATGGGGGTGAGAGAACTCAAGGGGTTTGAAGGTGAAGACTTTCATTGGTACACAATGAGCTTTCTAAAGTGAAAGTGCACGTCCAATACTTCAAAATACGAGCATTGTATTACACAACGTAAGGTTACGTTGCATTGCATTCTCTCTAGTGGGGTAAAAAAGGCATATATATAGATAAAGCTTGGCACTACGTGTATGGCCAGCTTTCTTCTCCAGGTGTCTTCTAAAGTATTTACACACATGCATACATTAGGTGTCACACTAAATTAGGACTTAGGTGTAGGATAGTTTCCCGTGCCTATCTCAATGTGTAGTAAAGATGGTGTACCTCACCGTGCTTTGCTCGTGTCCGCCGGCCAGTGTCCGGCCGCCCACATTTATCTCCTTATTCTTTTTACATACTTATTTTTTTTACATACAAAGAATAAGGAGCTCTCACTCATTCTCACGTTGTGCTCATACGTGAGATTTCGGAGCTCCACCCACATCCTGTGTACTCTATCTCTCTCTCACCTTCTCTCTCTCCGCACATGCATCGCTTTCGTGCACTCACAATTGGTATCAGAGATTTGGTGATGCGTGCGACGGCTTCCCGACGAGATGGAAGCGACGGAGCTCCGGCTATGGTGGCGGCTTGAGCTCAACGGAGGTGGATATAGCTCAACGGTGTCAGATCTCAGCTTAGGCATGTATATTCAGCTTGTGTAGAGATTCTGTAGCAAGCCATTGCTGAATTTTTGCAGAGAAAGAAGAAACAAGAAGTATTACAGCTCGTTTTTGCTGTTTTTGGCTCCCGAAACAATGTTTTTTGCATATCTCCGTCACATGGAGTCGGATGGATATGATCCAGGAGTTTAGGTTGGGGTTTTGGCACATTCCGGACGTGATGGTGATGCCCATTTTCTGAAATTCAGCTCTGATTTACAGAAAGTACAATAGCAGTAAGTTTATGCTGCATTTTTGGGCTGAAAATAGAGGTTTTTGGCATATCTCTCACACCCGGACTCGGATACATGTGATCCAGGAGTCTAACCTGAGGTTTTGGCATGTTCCAGACGCGGTGGTCATATCAGAATTTTAAAATTTTGAGTGCTAAATTTTATGCAGCAGCCTGTCAACAATCTCGACATATCGAGGTTTTGCCGTTTGATTCCTACAGTGTAGAAAGTGATGCGGTTTGCATCTTTGTCTATGTATGGCACACTGTGGTGCTATATGAGAGAGAAATCACCTTATTTTTGCATATGCAAATGATACTTTGGGATGTGAATTTCGGATCGTTACTCATCCGGATGCGGTTTCATGCGCATTGTTTGACTGTGTGGGGCATTTCAGAGAGCTTTTTTAGCATGGTTTTGTGCAGTTTCATGCTATGTATAGATTATGAGGATACAATTTGAGCTAGCCAATAGCTCGTAGGTAGCATGTATACAGGTTTGCAGTGTTTTTGGACATGTACACGTTCATAGAGCTAATCTATCAGGAGTGAGCCAGTTTGCCAGGCTTTTTGCATTGCATGTAGACCAATTGTGGATTTTGCTACTGAGATAGTGTCTATTGTCATGCGTATTTGGTGAGATTTTTTGAGTTTTTGCTCAGTTTCTAAGGAAAACTTTGTCGGATTTTTCCCAAGAATTCTTGCCATGGTTTGCGTATTTGTAGTTTTCTCTCTGATCGTATAGTGGTCGATATATTCCCACTTTGACAGTGATCGAGTGTTTACTCTCACTTTTGACAGGTTTTGTCAATTTGGACACAGTTTGGTATTTTTGTACCCACTCTCGCAGGAGTGAGGATTTGCGTATGCTTATGTGGCTACAATACAGGCTAGTCCACAGGTTTCACAGGTTTTTGCAGATATTTGCAGGTAGTTTCTCTTGTGGGACGCCTTTTGAGCTAGTTTGCTCTCTACTTGCGTATAAGATTATGCACTTTACGCTTGGTTGAGCATTTGTCCTAGTTTATGCTTGCACAGTTTGCAGATTGTGGAGTTGTTTTATGCATATGTGAGCATTTCTTTTGATGCGTTTAATCATGCTTTTGAGCATTGTGTAGTGGTCGAGTTACCTCCCACTTTGTTGCCAATTTGACATGTTTTATGGTTGAGATTGTACTTGAGATTTTGATCGGTTTATAGGGGAGATTTTGCCAGATTTTTCCCAGAGTTCACGCCATACTTTGATTCTTAGCCATTTACTTATCGTTGCAGATATGTGTGACAGTGAGAGACGACAATCTCGTTCTTGTCGAACTTGCATTGTTGGCATTGTGGTCACACAAGACACATTAGGCGCCGTTGTTTCAGACGTATGAGACAATGATGAAGATGTATGCGTGATACCGCTTTGATACAAGTTACAGAGGCAGTTCTAGTGGTAGTGTATGCCAGTGACGATAATGTCATGCTTGCCTCGAGTGTACCTCTTGTAGATTTGTCTATGGGTAGCACACTTTCTCCACAATGGTTACTAGATAGCGATGTTGCTTTCCATGTCACACCATCGCGTGAGTGGTTTAGCACTTTCTCTAGTGGAAGACTTGGTTGTGTGCAGTTTGCTGATGGTTCGACATTTGACATAGAGGGTGCAGAAGACATTTGTTTGTCTTTGCCCAGTGGTGCATCATACACACTACGGTATGTGTGCTATGTTCCTCAGATGAGACAGATCTCAATCTCAGTGAGACAGTTGACAGCTTTTTGTTGTCATGTATTGCTTAGAGAGCAGTCTTTCTAGATGCATTGCGGTTCATTAGTGATTGCTAGAGGATCCTGCAGTGGCCTGGTATATCCTATGCATGTGTCTTAGGTTAGAGACGACGTAGTCTCGATTTTGTTGCAATTATGTTTGGAGCGAGAGGTGAGGCGTGTCTCTTTTGTGAATGTGTTGCATGGAGAGCAGGTTGTGCGTTTATCTTGTGGTGACGTTCACACAGACAGTGCTATCTCTGGGGATGCACAACTTTGTCAGTCATTAGTTGAGGTGACATCAGTTGAGCCAGGGACCGATGCATTGTTCTATGATGCGTATGATACGTTTGAGGGTGTGATAGTGTCCTTCAGATAGCTGTGTGTGATTGCAGTGGTGCTCATTTTTCAGTTTTGTAGTCATTCTCAGCAGATATGCCTTTGCCAGATGATGCTGACATGATGATGCATAGTCAGGTGGTTCTTGATGAGGATGCATATGGCACTGAGGTTGCTGGCAGGGATAGGTTGGTACATATAGTGCATGTTCCGTTGGCTTTCAAGTCTCTCATGTATTAGATTTTGGTCTCAAGACCTGATCTTGCTTATGCGGTTGGTGCATTTGTAGTGGGAGTTGTTAGTCGTGCGATGACTGACACTGGCATTGTGCATTGTGAAGCCATGCAGGTTGTCACTCGATACCTGCATCATGAGTCTCATCGTAGCTCTAGCCCTAGTGATATGCATGTTGCATCTACAGTATAGCGGTTATAGAGTGAGCTAGTTGGCATAGGTTGAGAGCAGTCTTCTCTCATCTCTTGTATATACTAGTTGTAGGCTAGTCTTCTTGCCACTTATCGGCACAAAGACATTAGTGGAAGAATGTTAGGTAAAGGCAGTGTGCCTAACCGTGCTTTGCCCGTGTCCGTCGCCCAATGTCCGCCCAATGTCCGACCGCCCACATTTATCTCCTTATTCTTTATACATACAAAGAATAAGGAGCTCCCACTCATTCTCACATTGTGCTCATATAGTAAAATTTGGGAGCTCCACCCACATCTTGTGTACTCTCTCTCTCCCCTTCTCGCTCTCCACACATGCACCGCATTGGCGCACTCACACTCAACAATCCTCCCCTTAGGCATGGACTACTAAGATTTTGTTAGAGACTCAATGTCACATAGACATTGTCACACAGACATTGCCACATAGGCTAATATAGGTCACACAGACTCATAGTCACACAGATTTTACAATTTGGTGGTCTCTACATGATATGGTGACACACAAATGACTCATGACTAGGCTAAGGATCATCCATATCTCTACAAAACATCAGTGTATCCAAAATAAGGATCGGATGAGGAACAAACATGGAAACAACTCTCCTCTTTTTCTTCCTCTTCGTCCGCGTCCTCTACAATGTTGATTTTGCCTTTACCTTTGATGTTACTACTGCTACTGTCGTTGGCGTGACACTTTGATGATGTATGCTATTTGACACAGCAATTGCTACAATATTTATTTTTATAGAAGTCCTTGGAGAAGTGTCCAAGCTTGCCACAGTCGTAGCACTTCTTATTGTTCATTCTAGATAATGATGCCTTGGATGATGACAATGCCAGGGTAAGCTCCTTCCACTGATTCAGATTTATCAGATTTCTTCTTTAACTTCTTTTGTTCTTCATTGATTGCCCCTGTGACATATTGTAGGGAAGGTATGGGTTCCTTTTTCTCTAAGACTGTGACTATCACGGTTGTCAAAACTTTCAGGTAGAGCACTCAGGAGCACAGCGACTTGATCTTCTTCCGAGACTTGGCATTGAATGTAAGTGAGCTGCATGATTATGCTCATTAGTCTATTAACAAGGCTTGAAACATCCTCCCCTTGAAGCATAGTAAGTTTGTAAAGATTTTTCTTTAAGCTAATCTTACTTTGCTTTTGTTTAGCACCAGAATTATGTTCCAAAATATCCCATGCTTGGATTGTAGTGGTGTAGTTATCTGTGAAGTGCACATAATTATTGTGGAGTGATGTGATAATTATGCCCAGAGCTTGTTCATCTTTATCTTGTTCTTGTGTGATTTGGGCCCTAGTGAGAGTGCCTTCAACAGAAGTGGATGGTTCACTTACTCTTGGTTTTACAACAGACCATAATTGCGTTTTCATGGGGTATCCATGTAGCTTTGTCTACCATGTAAGGAAACTGTCCCCATTAAATTTTTCAATCCCTTTTTCTCCCATGGTGCAAGGTGGTTGTACACACAAAGGGACTTGGTCTTACCAATAGAGAGACTCTCTCTATGGCAGTGTCTTGCCCTATACACAATGCTCAAAAGCTGAAATTGTGAAGTCATGTGCGTGAAGCCCCTCTTCACAAGTGACGGTTAAATTACATGTGTGGAAGTGTGTGTGTGCCTTGGATAAGTATGCTTTGAAGTTTGAACAGCTCGAAAGCTTGGTCGAATGCAAATCAACCATAAAATATTGATGATGTCAAGCTTGGTGATGAAGTCGAACGTGTTGTCGATGTCGAGCTCGACTGCCACTTTGTGTGTGCGTAAACTTGAGGTTTTTAATCAACAAAAAAGATTATGATGGGAGTGTGCAAATTGTTGGAGCTATACAATATATTGGTGTGAAGCTCCACTAGCTGGTCAAAAGCTCAAAAGGCTACTACATCTTTTTAATTAAAAAAATGTTATGTACACTGAAAACGAGACCTGAGAGTTGCTGAGATGAGCAGTTGCCATCCAAAACGAGGTGGACTAATCTTGAATCTATTTCACGACCAGGTATTGCAAGAGGGGTCGCCCAGCAGCTGCAGAAACATCCACGGAGGCCAATCAATTCAATTTGCACCGGATTAGTTGATTTTGTGAGATTAAAAGGCTTCACTAGTAGCCTCAATCGGCTTCAAATCAATTGTGTGTTTGATCAAAAGTGGACAAGTTGGGTATTCTATGGATTGTGTGCGGAATTGCTAAGCTAATTACGATGCAAGCTGGCTCTAATACCAATTTTTGGGTATGATGGGGGTGAGAGAACTCAAGGGGGTTTAAAGGTGAAGACTTCCAGTGGTACATAGTGAGCTTTATAAAGTGAAAGTGCATGTCGGATGCCTCAAAATACTAGCATTTAATCACACAAAATAAGGTTACATTGCATTGCAATCTCTCTAGTGGGGTATATACAAAATCCCAAAAAGGCATATATATAGATAAAGCTTGGCACTAGGTGCACGGCAAGCTTTCTTCTCCAAGTGTCTTCTAAAGTATTTACACACATACATATACTAGGTGTCACATCAATTTAGGACTTAGATGTAGGATAGTTTCCCATGCCTATCTCACCATAAACAACCATGTTCTTTGCTATATTAAAAAATCCGTACTCACTCCTATATGTTTGAGCCTACCCCTTGTTGGCAATACGCATTAATATCGTAACCTTTTGAGTTATCTCCCACCCCATTTGATGCAAGATGGGGCACTGGGGCAATGGAGAAAAGTCACATTGACTATGTACATTATGTTCACTATAAGCTCGAGAGTATAAGTACCACACACTACAAGAGCGATCAACATTTGCTCACATTTGAACTTTCTTACCTCATACTTTCAACCATAGACCTACAAAGTTTCCTCTCCCAACCACATTGTGGACCCTCCATGTGATTCTCTCTCTCTCTCTCTCTCTCTCTCTCTCTCTCTCTCTCTCTCTCTCTCTCTCTCTCTCACTCACACACACACACACACACACACACACACACATCTAGTTGACAATTCTTGGACTAAACCTTGGTTGACTTGTCCCCTCTTTGGTAATCTCATTCTTGCTATCTCCTGTGCCAAGATGAGGCCCTACCCTAACTTGGTAATAAGATGAATCTCCGTGCCAAGATGGAGTACCTACACTAACTTGGTATGAACCGACCCTCCTGTGATGAAGGGATATCGATGACTTATCCCTAGCCACTCTTGCAATACACTAAAGCACATGATAAGGTTTTTAAAACATCTTAGCTGGCCCAAGTTGGCTCCACCTATCCTGGTTTTTTTAGATAACGAGGAGTTTTTTAATTAAAACCCTCATCTTTCTCTGTTTCTCATAACCTCTGTGACTGCTGCTCCACAACACGGTAGAGTGTTTCAACCCTTCTCTGCCTCATCCACTCGTAGCCTGCGAGATTACTGTTTCCAAGGAACCCTCATGGCGTATGTTTGTACTGTAGCGCCTCCAGTACACACACTTTTCCTCGGCCATCCTGGCTTCAGCCTCTCACTCACGCTTGTGCACCTTGCTAGTGGCCTTGATCCGTCTTAATCGTGATGGTTTTCGGCTTTCGGCAAGCAAATCAACCACTGGCATCATGTTGGCCTTGGCCGCTTGTGGCATGGTATGATCTCTCTCTCCCCCTCTGCCAAAACAGCCCTGTTCCAGCTCAACCTCGCTAGGCATTATTGTGCATCTCCTCCCTTGAAAGTGCTGATATACTAGGTACCATCTCCAACACATACACACACACACACACACAGAGCATGGTGCGTTTTCTTTTTAGTATCTCTGTACAGCGTGCATGATATGGTATGCCATACCCACACTTATGTATGCCCCAAGCCCCACACACACTCTGCTTGTCTCTCTCTTTCTTTCTCTTTCTCAGGAAAAGGGTGGATTTGCCCTGGATAGGAATAGTGAAGGACCTCAATTTTTTCACATGCCGTACATGTCAGGCGCATCCTGGCTCCTTGCATATAACGTTACTGACCACACTCACACACACACAAACATACTTGCAAGTATGATCATCAAGGAATTCCACCCTTGTTGAAGCTCGTTCACCTCAGGAATCATTGATCGTATTGGAGTACCATCACGGTCTTCGGCATAACACTCACACTAGTTGCCATGGGAGATGCTCTCATAGGAAGATACATCATGTAGGTGTTTTCATCTACTTAGAATTGATGTGATAATTCGGTACTTTGATCATTTTTTAACCAAAAACAATGGTTTAGGCGGCATACTAATAAGAAGTCAACATACATACAATGCATTCTATATAATAATTATGGTTTTTGCTAGTTATCAATAAACACCTTATGGACTGGGTGATGATAAGACTTCATAAACCATGTCTCAAACCTTGTGGTAATTGGTAAGCATGTGCTCATGCATTTGGAATAGAGGATGTTATGCTGGTATTTTTTAATCTGGGAGAGATAGCTCAGAGAAAATTAGTGTACTGTTGCAAATCTCGATACTTTGTTCTTTGTATAGACCTAAATGGTACTGAGGCGGTCCGGGGCGGGCAACAAGAGAGGCGACCTCTAAACACCCCTCAAGGCTCCCGTGCTGCTCAATTGGGGCTGGGGCAACCACAAGCACAACACAACAACAAACCCACAGCCAAACCCAAACAAGATAGGGGCACCACCTAGTTATGGTATGCGAACTAGGACGCAAGAGAGATTTTGGCACAACCAAGAAGAGGCACCACAGAACACACACAAACAACCTCACACCAAGACACACACAAACTGGACCAGAGAGAGCTAGAGAAAAGGGAAGAGAGAGAGAAAAGGATCTTGCGTAATACCTTATTTGTGACTTGCAAATGGAGATGGCTCGTTATGATGCTATCGTAGAACTTGTATAAACTCACTCAATGCTTAGTGATTGCTAAACATTGCCAAAACACACACACACTGTCTTAGGGTGTGGGAGACCTCTCACCACAATACCCTCTTACAATGGACACAAAACTGGCAATGAAAAACACACTAAAACACTTTCTAAAATCAAGATCAACCGATAAAAACTCAAATACACAAGTCACCTTGAATTCACCAAACCGTATTGCACAAATGGAAGGACGAAGATTTGAACGTCGAATCACGCCTTTGATGCACCAAACCTCAATTTATTGATGATGAAGGAGCATATACAATAGTGGCTTTGAGATTTGTGGAACTCACGCTCTCTCACTTGCAATGTGTAGCTTGAAGGCTTCTCTCACACCAAGAGTGAAGCTCACAAGTGGTTGCTACACCTAAGTCTCTCCTCACGCATAGAGTGTTGGGGTGCTATGTGAGATGTTGGAGGTTGTTTTACAAGAGGGAGAGGGGCCTATTTATAGGTTGGAGACCCCTCATTAAGATTATTAGAAATCCTAATTTACAAGCTAACAAATCAGGATTATGATTTTTTTGAATATCAAAACATTGCGGGCCTTCTTTGTCTGCTTGAGTCATGGATGAGGACTCAAAAGAGAGCATTATTGATGGTAGATAAGGTGAAAGTAAGTAAGGAGAGAGAGAGAGAGAGAGAGAGAGAGAGAGAGAGAGAGAGAGAGAGAGAGTTACTTTGTACATGTCCTGAGGTGAGGTTTCTTTTATGGTTAGGTCAATGCTATTTTGTGTTAGTATGTTAGTGGTTAGTAATCACTAAAAAGTTAATGTTACATTTACAATGGGTAGAATGAGGTGGATGGTTGAATGAAGTGAGCAAATCCTTGTGATGGTGAAGCTTGAAGATGTTTTGGACTTACTTGTGTAGGTTCTCAAAATGACTATCGATCTTCTTCTTCGTCTTCTCTTCTTTACGCCACCGCCGCCAAGGTTGATTATCGTGATGAAAATGATAATTTCGTTGATGAGATCTCTTGATTTGCAGAGGTTAATGATGGTACACATGCTGAATTTATGTATATATATAAGGGTTAAGATGGAATTGTACTTTGGAGATAATAGAGAGAGGCATAGAGATGGTGTATGTATGTAGAGGTTCATAAAAGAACTATAGGGATGAGAGAGAAGGGTAATGGTGAAGAGGGTGGGAGAAGCCATGGAAATTGCAGGTTTGAGTGAGGGAAGGAGAGGGAGGGATGTGTAAGAGTGAGTAGGTGTGTGTAAGGGTGAGAGAAGACTAAAAGCTACTTGTGAGAAAAGTGGGCAGACTGGGGTCCACTCAAAAAATCATAGCTCACCGCTGGTAGCTCCCAAAATCATGAAAAAATTTGAGGTGATTATTCAGAGCGTGGGCTACATTTTCTCTTTTGACTATCGCTCCAAATTCGGAGTGGCGATAGGTGCCAAAATTCTCACCAAAAAGCCTGTTTTTTATGCCTGCAAAAGTCTTTTAGTGGCCCCCTCCTTTGTTGAGTTTGTACAATGCATCCAAGAGTGAGCCCCTCCTTTGTCATATTATAATACAAAGCATCCAAGTTGCCCTTGACCCATGCATGGAGGAGGATTATTGGTGGGACTAGTGTATGGACTATTCATGGACTTTAGCTCAATGAGTACATGGTGTTAGAATAATGAGTAAAAATAATAATAAAAATATGGAGGAGTTATGGATATGGAAAGATATTGGAATCATATGATATGGTCCCTCCTTGAATTATTTTGGGTGAAAGAGAAAAAGGTATGCAAGTAAATAATATAATAAAAGTAACCAATGAGTAGAAATCAATTTTTTGTTTTCACGAGGGTGAGGGTGAAAATGTGGAAGTGATTTGTATAAAGGAAAAATATGAGGTTAGAGTATGTACAATATTGGCAAAAAATATAATTATGGTGTAAGAGAATGAAAGAAGGTGTACATAGGTTTAATAAAACACACACCTAAGTAGAATATTTAAATAAAATACCAAAATAATTATAAAAAATCCCTATATTTAGGCCATATATACAATGAAATATTTACACACAAAGAGACCATAATATACTTTTATTTTTTTTATTTTTTTTATTTTTTTGGCTCAACTAGCCCAGTGACTAGCTAGCTGAGGGTTTTTAAGAAGATATGGGAAAAGCCCCCTAACTCACACACGCCTATGTACAGTGAAATAGTAGGGATAGCCATAGCTTTTGGGTGAATTTGGTAGGGTGGAGTAACTTACTATGGCAATTATGGAGAGCCGAAAAAACGGCTATCATTAGCCCTCCCCCAGGATGATGGTATATTCATGTACCATCATAGAGCATCTTTTCCAAAGAGAGTGATTCAGAGTCCTTGACGAGATCTTTATTGTTTGGCCCCTCAGAATTTTGGTTGGAGTTACACTCATGCTTCATGTAACAATACTTACATGAGACAGTGGCCTTTGGACAGATCTTTGGTAGATCCTTTGGTAGAAGGCGACTCAAATAGGGCTTCAAGCGATACCCGTTTACATTCCTGGAGTGCTCTTTACCATTCAAGTCCATAAGCTGATAGTAATTAGAATTGAAAGCCTTCTTGACTGTGTATGGCCCTTGCCATCTAGTTTCAAACTTGACATCAAAACGATTGTCAAGTCGATTGTCATACCTTAGCACAAGCTCTCCTTCCTTGATGCCTTTGTCCTTCAGTTTCTTGTCGTGCGTTTCTTTCGCTTGTGTGGCTTTCCTCTTGTAGCACTCATATGCTGCTTCTCTTTTCCACTCAAGCTCCACTAACGTAAGAAGTCGATCCATCCATACCTCTTGATCATCTTGTGCTCCTTTGCCATGAAGTCGCATTGTTGGAATGTTGAGCTCGATAGGCTGCAAAGCCTCTTGACCATAGACCAAGTGAAATGGTGTGAACTCCGTGGCTTCCCTATATGTGCTTCGATATGCCCACAAGGCACCATCCAAGAAGTCATCCCATAATTTTTTCTTGTTTTGCACCATCTTTCTAATGATTCCTGCAATGACACCATTAGCCTTCTCCACCAAACCATTTGACTGTCGGTAGTATGGTGTGCTATGACGATGTAGAATGTGAAGCTCTTCACAAACTTCTGTGAGCAAGCCCTTCCTAAACCCTGGACCATTATCAGAAACAATCTCCAAAGGTGTGCCAAATCTGCAACAAATGTGATTGTACACAAACTTGCTAATTGTCCTCTCATTTACCTTTGCCACACTTTGAGCTTCCACCCACCTAGTCATATAGTCTACAGCCACTAGAATGTAGAGTTTACCATTTTTTGTCCTAAGCAGAGGACCCATAGCATCAATGCCCCACTTTTCAAAGGGTCCATTTGCAAGAACTATTTGCCTCATGCCATGCACCAACCTTCTATTTCCATTTATCTGACAATTGTGACAGCTTTTACACCAATGTTGAACATCCACATGCAAGCTTGGCCAAACATACCCCGCAAGCAAAATCTTCTTCACAGTTGATTCTTGGGCAAAATGACCACCACATGCCTCTTCATGCAAACCTTTTAGATTGGCTGGAATTTCCTCGATAGTTGGTACTCTTATGCACACTTGATCCTTCCCTTTTTGATAGAGGGATCCTTCTAGGAAGAGATAGAAACTTGCCTTCTTCATGAGTCTCCTCTTCTGAGCCTTCGTGAAGTCTTGTGGAAACTCACCCTCCAAAATGTAGCCAATAATGGGAGCCAATGACTCCAATCCCTGGTATCTCGGTTGCTTGACAGCTGTTGCCACCATGATGACCTGCACTTCTCTCTCAACACATGTAACTTCTTGTTGTGCAAGTAAATCGGCATCTTCATTTTGTTTCCTCGGAATATGATATAGTTGCACTTCTTCAAACTGATTAAACATCTTACGAATGGCATGAACTTTTGTCCTTAAGCTTTCATTCTTGCATGCCCAAATGCCTAAAATCTGTTTAACAATGAGAAGTGCATCTCCCTTTACCATGAGACGTTTTATCCCTTGGCCAATGAACATCTTCAAACCATGAAGTAGTGTGTCGTATTCTGCTTCATTGTTGCTAGTTGAACCTAGTAGATTGACCTTCTCTTTCATGACCACCTCTCCACTTGGGTTGAGCAACACTAGCCCTCCCCCTGCTTTCCCTGTGGCTCGTCGAAAAGCTCCATCAAAAAACAAGGTAAAAGCATTGGGAATACTTTTTGGTGGTGGCAATGGTAGGGTCTTTACTTGAGGCACCTTAATTTCCTTCTCATGTACCCTATAAGTAAGAATCCCTGCCAATTGTGCACGCACACTATCTTCTACTTTGAGATCCTAGTACTAAGATTCATTTGAGATGACACCCAAGGGAACAAATTTTCTGCAGTGAGAATTACAAAAGGTTTTGGTAGCAGGTAGGATCTAAACTTTATCACCGCAAACATGAGAGAAAGCATCATGAGTTCTGCTTCTGTGTAGTCTCTCTCCAAAGCATTCATGACCCTACTAGCAAAGTAGATGGGTTGCATCCTTGTACTGTGGGGATCTTGTTGTAGCAACACAGCACCAATTGTTTCCCTTCCAACACTAGAGCTAACAAAGAATGTGTACTCCCAACAAGGAGGCATGAGTGTTGGTAGCTCTGACAAAATGACTTTAATGTTACAAAAATACTCTTCAAGCTCATCAGACCATGCAAATTCTACTTGTTGCGTCAACTTTTGCAAAGGATGAAGCAACTTCGAGGCTAAGTGAATGAAGCGTGACATGTACTTCACCTTCTGAATGAAAGAGATGACCTCCTTAAGACTCTTCGGTGATGGGAGCTCAATAAGAGCCTTTGCCTTTGAAGGATCCACCTCAATGCCTTTATAGGAAACCTTGTGACCGAGCAAGATCACTTCATCCTCACCTATGTGGCACTTGTCAGGGTTGTGTTGACCTCCCATGTCGTAGACCTTCTTTAAACCTTCTTCTACCCTTTGTAGATGCAATGATTTTGAGCTATAAATGCAGAAATCATCAATGAACACCCTAATTGACTTTCCAAAGAATGCTTGAAACACCATGTTCATGAAACGTTGGAATGTTGCAGGAGCATTTGTCAGACCAAATGGCATGACTCTAAAAGCATAACAACCCCAAGGAGTGATAAAGGTTGTTTTCAATTGATCTTCCAATGCGATACCTATTTGAAAGTAGCCTGAGTAGCCATCACACATAGTGTACTTCTCATGACCAGCTACCTCATTTAGTATCTCATCCTGAAATGGGAGGGGAAAGTGATCTCTTTTTGTTGCCTCATTGAGTGGACGGTAATCCACACACACCCTCCACTTTCCGTTTTTCTTAGGAGTGACAACAACGGGAGAGACCCACTCTGAATTCTCCACTGGATAAATGAAACCTGCTGCTAGAAGCTTTCTTACCTCCTTGAGTAAAGCTGCTCCTTGATGACTCCTAGCCTTCGTAGCTTCTGAGCCTTAGGTGTGGCCTCTGGCTTCAACTCAATTTTGTGTTGAACAGCATCTACTCCACGCACATCGGTGTAGTCTTTAGCAAAAATCCTAGGAAATTTCCTTAGCACACATTTGAACTCCTCTCTTTCATCCTTTGTAAGTGTTGTAGATAGCATACCTTCTAGCATTCTTTCATCTTCCACTTTTTGGTTCTCTTGGGAACCTACCTCCTCCAAACCTTGACAAGTGGTCTCTTGGTTGGTTGCCTTAAACCTTACCCCCATGACTTCGATGGAAGACTCCTCTTCAGTAATACTACCGCTACTTTCTTCTTCTGAAGTGTTATCGGTCCAACCTTCTTCCGTCTCACTTTGAGATGATTCTTCATGGAGCTCCTCTTGGCGTTGCTCCTTCATGTCAAAGACAACCTTCTTATGATTGTCGTTCCTGCAAATTAGCTTTCCACTCTCCCAATCCTGCAAAGCTCGCATTTTCATTAGCCATGGTCTCCCTAGGATAAATGGGTAACCATTTTCTTTGGTAGACATGACATAGAAATCCACTGCCTTCTTAATGCCAAAGGCCTCCACAAAAACATTTTTACAAATTCCTACGCACCTAGCCTTCCTATTGTTTGCCATCTTGACCTTAATTTCAGGTGTCTCATGGATGTGCATGCCTAGTTTTTGCATGAGTCCCTCTGTCATGATGCAAATTTGTGCACCCCCATCCACTAGACCTTTCCTAACCAATCTCCCTTTTATGTAACAATCTAGCACAGGTGTAATGTCCTCATTCATTTCAGCTTGTGCAATTTTTACAACAGGCACACTCTCTTTTACCTTTCTCCTAGTGCTAACTACCCTCGTTAAATCCCTCCTAACTTGTGGACATAATGCAAGAAATTGAGGCCATGAGATATCAGGACCCTTACCTCTCATGTCTTCCAACAGGTTGTATGGGGCCATTCCATGTCCAAGAGGAAAGTCTTGGAGGTTGATACGACGTCGAGTCCTCTTAGCTTCCTTGGTCTCCTTTGCCTTCTTTTCTCGTCCATTGTCACTTTGTGATGTAACTCCTTCTTTCTCCTTACCTTTCCCTTGGTCACGCTTAATGCCATTTGCTTCCATGTCAACCTCTCTTGAATTTGTCACCTCTACCACATGCACGTTTGGGTCTGGCAAAGGTGGAACTCCTTCCACTCCTTGTGGAGGTGGTCTTGCTCCATTTGGCCTTTCTATAAGCCGTGGTTGCTGACTAGTTCCTTCACCTGCATTCATCACTGGGTAATTCAAGTTAGTTCTCCCTGGCTCCCCACGGGGCCAAGGACAATTATACATCCCATGTCCAGACTCACCGCAATTCCAACATTGCAAGACTCTCCTAGGTCGTGGGTCTCGCTCTTCAAACTTGTTTGCTTGTCCCTTTGGACCTACATCTTGTGCAAGGTGAATTGACAGGCTGCTTAAGGATTCATTTAACTTCTCAATCACTTCCGCCGTTACCTCAGGAAGCTCCCTAGATGTTGATGTTTGTGACTTACCTTTGGGTTTCAGACCTTCTATTGGAACCTCTCCCCTTAGGCACTTGAGTTTTCTATATTTCTCAACAGCCCTAGTTTCAGCTGCATCAAAGGTAGCAGGTGCACCCGCCTCAACTTTTACCTTAAGGTCAGGAAAGAGTCCGGCTATGAACCTCTCCTTCTTTAGGAACTCTGCACCATCACCAGGATTAGCAACATTTCTCACCCATACAGCCCAAAGATGTAGAAACTCTTGCTTGTACAAGTAGTAGTCATCTAAATCTTTTTGCTTATGAGAAACAATGTCTTGCCATAGCTTTTGAGTGTTTTGGGGATCAAAGAAGTATCTCTTGAAATGATTGACAACTTCCATGTAATTTTCTTTAACTTCCTCAGGCAAAGAGTCAAACCAAGTGCTAGCATCTTTCCTAAGGACTACCTCAAACATTTCTACACGTTCTTGATCAGTTACTATCCTCTTGATACGACAAGACATCTTGAAATTTGCCAAAAATAATTCTGCATCCTCTCCAGGCTCTCCAAAGAAAAGAGGATATCCAGACATTTGACGTTGGTTCTCCATTGAATTGATTTCAAAGTGACGTGTTTTTGTTTTTTCTTTCTTTAAAAGATCTACACAATAATATTCTCTAAATTGCAATCTATTCTACAACAAAAAAAAAATATTCACATCAAATGACCTATGATAATCAATGAGAGGTAGGATGACAGGGTTTGGTGACGCGAGAATTTCTCCTACTCTTTGGGCACCAAACATGAACACCATACGTTGTTGAAAATGGATTTTTCTACTAATTGCAATGTTTATTCTAATGTGTGGAGTGAAATGAAAGGGAAAAACCTCTATTCTTGGGCCATTATCCATCGTCTATGCATGACCTTATGCTTAAAACAAAACAAAAATATAGACGTCCAAACTAAGGTCGTACCTAATGAGAGGCAAAATAAAAGGATTTACTGATGCGTTTATCTCTGCCAACCTAAGAGGACCTAAAATTCTACGAATTACACGTTGAAACGGCAACTTAGTACTAACAATTATGTGTACCTTATGCCTTGCAATGGGAATGAAGGGATCATACAAATTCTCGTGATTCATGCAAGCTACTTGATTATGCTAAAGGTTGAGCCTTCACAAAACATACACAAGCCTGTCCTCCGTGGGGGCACCAAAATTGAGGCGGTCCGGGGCGGGCAACAAGAGCGGCGACCTCTAAACACCCCTCAAGGCTCCCGTGCTGCTCAATTGGGGCTGGGGCAACCACAAGCACAACACAACAACAAACCCACAGCCAAACCCAAACAAGATAGGGGAACCACCTAGTTATGGTATGCGAACTATGACGCAAGAGAGATTTTGGCACAACCAAGAAGATGCACCACAGAACACACACAAACAACCTCACACCAAGACACACACAAACTGGACCAGAGAGAGCTAGAGCAAAGGGAAGAGAGAGAGAAAAGGATCTTGCGTAATACCTTATTTGTGACTTGCAAATGGAGATGGTTCGTTATGATGCTATCGTAGAACTTGTATAAACTCACTCAATGCTTAGTGATTGCTAAACATTGCCAAAACACACACACACTGTCTTAGGGTGTGGGAGACCTCTCACCACAATACCCTCTTACAATGGACACAAAACTGGCAATGAAAAACACACTAAAACACTTTCTAAAATCAAGATCAACCGATAAAAACTCAAATACACAAGTCACCTTGAATTCACCAAACCGTATTGCACAAATGGAAGGACGAAGATTTGAACGTCGAATCACGCCTTTGATGCACCAAACCTCAATTTATTGATGATGAAGGAGCATATACAATAGTGGCTTTGAGATTTGTGGAACTCACGCTCTCTCACTTGCAATGTGTAGCTTGAAGGCTTCTCTCACACCAAGAGTGAAGCTCACAAGTGGTTGCTACACCTAAGTCTCTCCTCACGCATAGAGTGTTGGGGTGCTATGTGAGATGTTGGAGGTTGTTTTACAAGAGGGAGAGGGGCCTATTTATAGGTTGGAGACCCCTCATTAAGATTATTAGAAATCCTAATTTACAAGCTAACAAATCAGGATTATGATTTTTTTGAATATCAAAACATTGCGGGCCTTCTTTGTCTGCTTGAGTCATGGATGTGGACTCAAAAGAGAGCATTATTGATGGTAGATAAGGTGAAAGTAAGTAAGGAGAGACAGAGAGAGAGAGAGAGAGAGAGAGAGAGAGAGTTACTTTGTACATGTCCTGAGGTGAGGTGTCTTTTATGGTTAGGTCAATGCTATTTTGTGTTAGTATGTTAGTGGTTAGTAATCACTAAAAAGTTAATGTTACATTTACAATGGGTAGAATGAGGTGGATGGTTGAATGAAGTGAGCAAATCCTTGTGATGGTGAAGCTTGAAGATGTTTTGGACTTACTTGTGTAGGTTCTCAAAATGACTATCGATCTTCTTCTTCGTCTTCTCTTCTTTACGCCACCGCCGCCAAGGTTGATTATCGTGATGAAAATGATAATTTCGTTGATGAGATCTCTTGATTTGCAGAGGTTAATGATGGTACACATGCTGAATTTATGTATATATATAAGGGTTAAGATGGAATTGTACTTTGGAGATAATAGAGAGAGGCATAGAGATGGTGTATGTATGTAGAGGTTCATAAAAGAACTATAGGGATGAGAGAGAAGGGTAATGGTGAAGAGGGTGGGAGAAGCCATGGAAATTGCAGGTTTGAGTGAGGGAAGGAGAGGGAGGGATGTGTAAGAGTGAGTAGGTGTGTGTAAGGGTGAGAGAAGACTAAAAGCTACTTGTGAGAAAAGTGGACAGACTGGGGTCCACTCAAAAAATCATAGCTCACCGCTGGTAGCTCCCAAAATCATGAAAAAATTTGAGGTGATTATTCAGAGCGTGGGCTACATTTTCTCTTTTGACTACCGCTCCAAATTTGGAGTGGAGATAGGTGCCAAAATTCTCACCAAAAAGCCTGTTTTTTATGCCTGCAAAAGTCTTTTAGTGGCCCCCTCCTTTGTTGAATTTGTACAATGCATCCAAGAGTTAGTCCCTCCTTTGTCATATTATAATACAGAGCATCCAAGTTGCCCTTGACCCATGCATGGAGGAGGATTATTGGTGAATAAAGAAATATATACATGGTGGGACTAGTGTATGGACTATTCATGGACTTTAGCTCAATGAGCACATGGTGTTAGAATAATGAGTAGAAATAATAATAAAAATATGGAGGAGTTATGGATATGGAATGATATTGGAATCATATGATATGGTCCCTCCTTGAATTATTTTGGGTGAAAGAGGAAAAGGTATGCAAGTAAATAATATAATAAAAGTAACCAATGAGTAGAAATCAATTTTTTGTTTTCACGAGGGTGAGGGTGAAAATGTGGAAGTGATTTGTATAAAGGAAAAATATGAGGTTAGAGTATGTACAATATTGGCAAAAAATATAATTATGGTGTAAGAGAATGAAAGAAGGTGTACATAGGTTTAATAAAACACACACCTAAGTAGAATATTTAAATAAAATACCAAAATAATTATAAAAAATCCCTATATTTAGGCCATATATACAATGAAATATTTACACACAAAGAGGCCATAATATACTTTTATTTTTTTTATTTTTTTTATTTTTTTGGCTCAACTAGCCCAGTGACTAGCTAGCTGAGGGTTTTTAAGAAGATATGGGAAAATCCCCCTAACTCACACATGCCTATGTACAGTGAAATGGTAGGGATAGCCATAGCTTTTGGGTGAATTTGGTAGGGTGGAGTAACTTACTATAGCAATTATGGAGAGCCGAAAAAACGGCTATCAGTACTTTTGCTCCGAAAACAATCAAGTTAGACGGACTTAAGTAAGTCGAAGCTTCAAAACTCTAATGAAAGGGATTTTTGTGAGATGGCATATACTGTTTTTTTGGAAAATTGCTTGGTATATGATCAAGACTCTGTCCAAACATTGGTTAAATTGCTCTAGTCGCCTTGCTTGCATTGGGTTGTGCAGCTAATGGTTCTATTTCTCATTAAGCATTAGCATAGTGACATAAATAGTCTACTGAAATTGGTTGAACATGAACATTTGTTCTCATTGAATTTGCAGTCTTTAAAGAAGATTCTAGTCTTTAATCATACAAAAAAATGTTTGACATGTAAAGTGGACGTTACAACTCGAAACTGGTAAATCATGAAGTTTTAGGGATGAAATGTTAATTGAGTTTTATTAGATACAGAATGATGTATTGTTGTATATGAAATGTTAATTGAGTTTTATGACATTTTGTTTTAGAATATTGGTATTTAATTATTATTTAATACAATTATCTAAGTATGGTTCAATTATGAAGGGATTTTTCATACTTAAACACACACTCCTTTTCCCTACTAGTCTTTGGTCGCACTAGTGCCATACTTAACAATTGGAATTAGATAATATATTTAATAATAATTTAGCTACTCCAATTTATCCTGACTTCAATCAAACGGTTTTTGTCAGGATATGGGTATTCATACCCAAGGAGTTGGATTGGCGGCTCTCTGGTATAATTATGCCCTAGGAATTGGAGCGCTTAATGTCTATAATTAATAGTTTGACTCACCTATTCCAAAGGATGGGTTGGGTCTCTTTAGCTCCTTAATTGGTGAAGTTGATACAAGTTATATTATTACTAGCTTGATCCACCCAGTCCAAAGGGATGGGTTGGGGCTCTCAGCTCCTAAGTTGATCAAGTACCTACATGCTTACATATAATCCATATACTGTAATCATTATCCACCCTCAAGCAGGTGTGGAATTTCAAGTGGTTTTTATCTTGCAGGATTGAAATATGGTATAGTAACCACGATAACGACAAAGTTCACAAAATTGAGGTGACACATCAACCAGAAGCATGAGATGACAGGTATGTAGTTTTCGTAGTACCATACTCTCTTCCCGGGAGGACCCCTTTATCAAACAACAATTGGGTATTATCACATCCAAACCCTGCTCAGCACATTATAGATGGGTATTATCACATCCAAACCCTGCTCAACACATTATAGATGGGTATTCACGCATCTAAACCATAATCTCCTCCTTGGAGGACCCCTTTATCATACAACAATTGGATTTTGTTACATCTACACTCTGTTCAACACGTTACTCTAAACCCTTTTCAACACAGTACAAGTGAATGAGCTATAAACATGGAAATGTTTGGGAAGCATTTACTACAATTGGTGGGGGATTGGTCCACTTGGTGGACCATCCTCCACCAAGCGGATCTCTCCTCTGGGATGGGGGAGGGACACACACACACACACACACTTATCTAGTTGACAATTCTTGGACTAAACCTTGTTTGACTTGTCCCCTCTTTGGTAATCTCATTCTTGCTATCTTCTGTGCCAAGATGAGGCCCTACCCTAACTTGGTAATAATATGAGTCTCCCGTGCTGAGATGGAGTACCTACACTAACTTGGTATGAACCGACCCTCCTGTGATGAAGGGATAGCGATGACTTATCCCTAGCCAACCTTGCAATACACTGAAGCACATGATAAGGTTTTAAAACATCTTAGCTGGCCCAAGTTGGCTCCACCTATCCTGGTTTTTTTAGATAACGAGGAGTTTTTTTATTAAAACCCTGATCTTTCTCTGTTTCTCATAACCTCTGTGACCGCTGCTCCACAACACGGTAGAGCGTTTCAACCCTCCTGTGATGAAGGGATAGCGATGACTTATCCCTAGCCAACCTTGCAATACACTGAAGCACATGATAAGGTTTTAAAACATCTTAGCTGGCCCAAGTTGGCTCCACCTATCCTGGTTTTTTTAGATAACGAGGAGTTTTTTTATTAAAACCCTGATCTTTCTCTGTTTCTCATAACCTCTGTGACCGCTGCTCCACAACACGGTAGAGCGTTTCAACCCTTCTCTGCCTCATCCACTCGTAGCCTGCGAGATTACTGTTTCCAAGGAACCCTCAGGGGGTATGTTTGTACAGTAGCCCCTCCAGTACACACACTTTTCCTCACCCATCCTGGCTTCAGCCTCACGCTCACGCTCGTGCACCTTGCTGGTGGCCTTGATCCGTCTTAACCGTGATGGTTTTTGGCAAGCAAATCAACCATTGGCATCGTGTTGGCCTTGGCCGCTTGTGGCATGGTATGATCTCTCTCTCCCCCTCCACCAAAACAGCCCTGTTCCATCTCAGCCTCGCTAGGCATTATTGTGCATCTCCTCCCTTGAAATCGCTGATATACTAGGTATCCTCTCCAGAACGCGCGCGCACACACACACACACACACACACACACAGCATGGTGTGTTTTCTTTTCGGTATTTCTATACAGCGTGCATGATATGGTATGCCATACCCACACTTACGTATGCGCCAAGCCCCACACACACTCTCCTTGTCCCTCTCTTTCTTTCTCTTTCTCATGCAAAGGGCGGATTTGCCTTGGATAGGAATAATGCAGGACCTCAATTTTTCACATGCCGTACATGTCAGGCCCACTCTGGCTCCTTGCATATAAGGTTATTGACCACACTCACACACACACAAACACACTTGCAGGCATGATCATTAAGGAATTCCACCCATGTTGAAGCTCGTTCACCGAAGGAATCATTGATCGTATTGGAGTATCATCACGGTCTTCGGCATAACACTCACACTAGTTGCCATGGGAGATACTCTCAGAGGAAGATACATCAGCTAGGTGTTTTCACCTACTTAGAATTGCTGTGATAATTTGGTACTTTAAACATTTTTTAAACAAAAACAATGGTTTAGGCGGCATACTAATAAGAAGTCAACATACATATAATGCATTCTGCATAATTATGGTTTTTTCTAGCTATTAGTAACACCTTATGAACTTTGAGATTGGTAGCGTACGAGTGATGATAAGACTTCAGAAACCATGTCTCAAACCTTGTGGTAAAATGTAAGCATGTGCTCATGCATTTGGAATAGAGGACGTTATGCTGGTATTTTTTAATTTGGGAGAGATAGCTCAGAGAAAATTGGTGTATTGTTGCAAATCTCGATACTTTGTTCTTCGTATAGACCTAAATGGTACTTTTGATCCTAAAACAATCAAGTTAGACGGAGTTAAGTAAGTCGAAGCTTCAATACTCTATGGAAGGGCTTTTTGTGAGATGGCATATACTGTTTTTTGGAAAATTGTCTGGTATATGATCAAGACTCTGTCCAAACATTGGTTAAATTGCTTTAGTGGCCTTGCTTTCATTGGGTTGTGCAGCTGATGGTTCTATTTCTCATTAAGCATTAGCATAGTGAACATAAATAGTCTGCTGAAATTGGTTGAACATGAACATTTTTATCTCATTGAATTTGCAGTCTTTAAAGAAGATTCTAGTCTTTAGTCATACAAAAGAATGTTTGACATTTAAAGTGGAAGTTACTACTCGAAACTGGTAAATAATGAAGTTTTTTTGCCATGGTATGAGACAAAGGAATAACATCTATGTTGTTGAATGCCTTAAAGCTCCCATGAGGGTCTCCTTGGAGATGGCGGTTGCTGATTTTTTTTGAAAAATCGTTAAGAATACGAACGAAATGCTGTTCGATTTTTTATAGAATTGCTTATATTGTTAATAATTTGTAAGACAAATGCTGAAAGTAAGCTTCTTGAAACTCTAAGACTGACAGGGACTGGAGATAGATTCGGGGTTTATGTAATTCATAAAATTTTGAATTGTTTTCATAATCATGACTATAAAATATCACTTGTTGATATGGGATGCATAACATCTAGTAGACAGTAAACACACTCTTAAATGATAAACCCCTTGTTTTTGGCATACAAACACATAGATAGGTACCTACGGAGAATTAGGTCAATTTTTGTATCATGCACGGTAGTAGATACTAGCACTACTTTGAGTCTACTCGGTGAATATTGGGATACACATGACTCTACACTCAGAGGTTACATTACTTATATTCTCAACTTAACAGTCAATCCTAAGGGTAAGCGGTAAACTAGGTCTACACGTGTGACATGGATGACAACTGGCTCCAGTGTTGACACCTGCAAAACACACAAACATAGCCAGTTCTAACTGAGTGTTTTTGTATGGATGCAGGTAACAGTTGGATCCTTCTCCATGTAGATGTAGTGGAAGCTCATCCCAAAGGGTGGACACACAGTGATACAACATTAAGATATCAATTTGTAATGATTAGACATCAAATTTTTTATCTAAATAACTGTATTATCCATTAGATACAGAATCATGTATTGCTGTGTATGAAATGTTAATTGAGTTTTATGAAATTTTGTTTTAAAATATTGTTATTTAATATATTATTCAATACAATTGTCTAAGTATGGTTCAATTATGAAGGGATTTTTCATACTTAAACACACACACACACATACACACACACACACACACAAAGTGGCATACATACCATTAACACAACCAATTGGTAAAAAGCTGGCAGTAGGACAAACACCTCCTAAAAAATCTCAATTGGGTTTTTTAAAAAAACAATAATGAACAACATACGGCTAGACATGCACTAATATTTTCCCTTGTACCAGACAACTACATCGCTAAGGGATGAATGATGGAGGAACTACAGAAGACCGGACACTTTGTGGTTAAAAAATAAGCCATATGGCTTTCTTGTAATTCCAAAAAATAGTTTTTTTCCTTAGATTTGGCAACTCATCCAATAAATTACCTTGAATTTTCTTAATAAATTCACCGGCTTTTCAAAAGATAATAGAGTTTTTTAAGTGGTGCTTATTTGATAAGGCAAATAAAGAAAATGAAGCATATTCGGTTGGTGGCTAAACCCTCACAGCTAAGCATATCCGATTGGTGGTTAAAACCCGCACACCTAAGAAAAGCTAAACAGCGTGGATCATTCAAGAAACACCGCGTGCTTACTAAGCTTATAAAATAAGTTTGCGCAAAGTGGTGCACACACACACACACAGTAAAACGAGGCACTCTGCATACACACAGCACTAGCAAGCAGTACTCCTTGGGCTACGGAGAACGCACACTCACGAGCCACGCAAGTGAAGCAATACCCTTCAAGGCCTAGCAATACTCAAGGCGGACGGTTTCTCAAATCTTTGACGCAATACAGAAGGTAAAAAAGCTAGTTTTTTTCATTTGCAAGGTGTATGGCTTGACGATTACACACATGCACGTAATCTTATGCATAAGGACTCTGTGTAGTGCACCATAGTTTAAAACCATGAAATCGGTATGTGTATAAATTGCCGAGTAAGAGTAAGCGACTTTACTTCCACTTCACCTACATAATACTACACATCAAACTATCTGGATACTGTTTATTTTCCATAAATTGGTTAAAGCAAGCACATGCATGTTAAAAAACGGGATCTTTGTAGAAGTATGACAGTAGTATGATCTCTGCATACACACACGTACACGTACATACAGACATACACACGTAATCCGCACTACACATAAAGAGTATTTCACACAAAGCAGCACAATAGCATGTATTACATGCAATCATATGCATAGTGTTAAAAACATAGTATTAATCAGCATCCAAAAATTGATACCATTGGCTGTGCAGTAATGAAGTTGGTTTTTTCGGTGATAAATGGAAGTACAAATACAAAAATGATGACGGAAATTTTGGTTCAGGTACCAAGCTACGTATTTTTTTAAATCATGTGCATAAGTTCTCTATACATAATGTTGAGAAAAAACACTTAAATCAATCAAAAAATGGTTTTGTTTAGCACTATATGATCTTTGATGAGTAATAAACAGTAATAGCGGTATTGAAAAAGATGTAGCATCTGGACTATGAAAACCTCCTGTGAGGATAAAATATACAATAAGAACCTCTGGTTGTTTTTAGTTTTACAAAAAGTAAATACTACCGAAATACTCCTAGTAATGGTAACAAGTGGTAATGTCATAGCATGTACTTTCCTTAGGAGGATTGCTGTTAAATGGTAAGCATAATTATAGATATGGGTCCAGTTATGAAGCATTAACTTCTAACTACCTCTTGTGAGGGCGAAAGTGAAGGTTTACTTGGAGTTTTTTTTTGAAATAAGAGTAATATTACAAACAAAATGCTGCCGAATTTTTTACAAATTACCTATAAAGACAGTAGTCAACCTTGATAGAAAAAAGTAAGTTTGTATAAGTATAGAATGAAAGATTCGTACAGATTTTTGAAATAATCATACAGTTAGGACTATTACATAAAGATATTAACCACATATATCTAAATGACTATTGGTAAACAGGTTACAGGCAGACACAAGGATGAGCATCACTCGGGACATGTTTAAGCTACAATAGATTTGGGACAAGCTTATGGCTGCACATAGTAGACAAAAGAAAACCAAGCCAATAGCAATTAGGGACCCTATCTCCAAACCATGTAAACCCATAAAATTTTTCAAAGACTGTAATAGACCCTACTTACATAGACGAGCTAAAGAAAACATAATCTATGTATAGGAGTATGGTTGGGGTCTAGGATCTGACAACAATAACAATTAAAAGCTATCTATCTTGCACATCCTTTTTTCCAATGATTGCGTCAAGATTTTTGCTACCTTGGTGGACAAGGACTCCAAAGATGGGGTTGCTATGATTTCCCATTTCATAGCCTAGCTACCTATACTTTCTTTACAATACCAACAAGAGCTAGCCATGTTCTCTTCTTCTGGAGCTGAGCTATCTAGCTTTCTCAAAAAATTATGTGGCCTCAATCCATCTTTTATCAATACCCCAGCTACCTCGACTATCCTACAAATAGGTGGCATCTTTTGCAGAGTGTTGCGCTTGAAGCTGCCAAGGATACCTGTCACCCATTTTAGTACAAATTGGTTCTAATTAATTGTATTTGTGGTTGGTTGGCCGATAAAGATTCCTGCTCTCATCTTATAGGAGTTCCGGCTAAAACTCCTACTTCATCATGTATCAAAGTATTTTGTAATGGATTGGTTTTATATCAAGAAAGTCTCTAGTTTCTTTTAAGAATTTATTTTTATTTTTTTATACAATAGGTTTTTCAAAATAATATTTAAGTCTCTCAGTATATGATTCTGAATGATGGGATTTTGAATTCAAACGCACACACACACACACACACACACACACACAGAGTAAAATTACAAAATCTCAAATAAATTTTGAGCTTGCCTTGAAAAAAATATGTTAATTGTCATGCGGTCCCCCTCTCTCTCTCTCTCTCTCTCTCTCTCTCTCTCTCTCTCTCTCTCTCTCTCTCTCTCTCTCTCTCTCTCTCTCTCACACACACACACACACACACACACACACACACACCGACATATAGTTTGTAAAAAGACAAGATTTGATGTATTTTTAATCAGTTTTAATAACATAATCTTCATGGCATGTCCAGAGTTATGGTCTATGGAGCACATAGAGTGGGGAAGCAAGGAGCTCCTCGCTCGGGAGAACGGCCAATTGTATGCACCATGCCGGATGAGACCAAGCGAAAGACTATCCTTGATAATAGTTGGATCTATTTGAGGGATACAAAATGTTTTGTATGTGAAGATCGCACTATTAAGCAACAAAATATGCGTCGCAAGGCATATGAGGAAAAGAATAATAAAAACAAGGAGATCTCTCATGAAGAAAATGTGCCCAAGGAGGAGGCAAGTCTCTCAACCAAATAGGGATGCGTGACCTATGAGACCGAGTTACAATTGAAAATATGCTTTTGGAATTGTAATGGATACCCATGGAATGCGGGGGTTGGCATTGATGAACTAACAAGCAAAGACGATGTTGTACTTCTTGTTGAAACTTGGGAGCATGATACACAAAGGATTAACGGCTTGGAGGATTACAATGTACATTCATTGATGTGGTCAAAGAATCTCAAGCAACGAAGAGGACAAGGAGGGTTAGCATGTACGGTTAAGAAAGGATTGGAAGATTTTGTATGACAAGTACAAACGTTATGTATGGCTGAAAATTATGACACCAAAAAGAGCACCCATTTTTGTAGCCGGTTGCTACATTCCTCATCATGATTCTCCCTTTTATGCTTGCATGGATAGAGATCAACCATTTTCTGATTTGGAGGAGGAAATTGTTTATTTCAAAGGTGAAGGTGATGTTATTGTATTTGGGGATATGAATGCTCGCACAAAAAGATTGCAACATGATACTCAACAATTTGATATGCCATACATTTCAAAGGAGTTGAAGGAAGTTCACTTGTATGATCGTACTTCAATGGATGAGAAAGAGCCGGATCACTATGGAAAGTTACTTTTACACATGTGTAATAGCACGGGTATACTCATTGCCAATGGTGTATCTTTGTGGAGTGGAACCAATGGATTTACATGTAGGAGACATAATGGGGATAGTGTGATTGACTATATGCTACTCTCTGAAGCCATCATGTATCGCATAAAGAGTTTTATGTTTGGTCAATGGACCCCGAAATCCGACCATCGCACCTTATGTATTGACCTTTCATGTGGAGAAGCAACTAAGCATGATAATCTCAGCCAAAGGAAAGAGAAGTTATCACTATGTATGGATTTCAAACGGGCACCAATGTACATTGAAATGGTTGAGCAAAAATTATGGATGACAAAGCTTCAATGTGATGCACCATTGGAAACTAAATGGGAAGCTTTCAAGAAAGCTATTTGTTCTTGTGCGGAAGAATGCTTTGCCATAAAGCATCTCCATGGTATCAACAAAGATAGATCACGCAAAAGGTGGTTTGATAAAGAATGTCAAGATGCTCGAAAGTCCTTGATAAAGCTTGATGCAACTATGGACAAAGACAACTATCAAAGTCATTTGCATACATACAAGGCATTGATTCAAAAGAAGAGAAGAACATGGGAAGTAAAGCAACAAGAATTTCAAGTCCAAGAAAAGGCACATGCATGTGGAAGATTTTGGAGAAACTTGAGAGGCAAGCGGGTTGAGAATTTTGGTAACTTGAGTCTAGTGGATATGTACACACATTGTAGGCAATTATATGAGCAAGAAAATACTGAAAAAATGCCATTTTATGGTTCACTCCCATGTATGCCGTCTTTTTTTACTATTGAGGATGTATGCGGTGGGCTTGAAAAGTTGGCCACTCGCAAAGCGGGAGATCTTCAAGGTATCAAGCCGGAGATGATCAAATCGACAGGAGATTTTACCCATGAGTGGATGTGTGATATGTTCAACCTTGCACTTCAACATGGTATGCCTTATGATTGGAGTACTAATTGGGTTAAGCCTTTGCATAAAGGAGGGGATGTAAAGAATGTAAGCAACTACCGGACTATAATGATTGGGTCTCTTATGGCAAAGTTGTTTGGATGCATAATGGAGATGAAATTGAGTGATTGAGCTGAAGAGAATGACAAGCGTGCAAAGGGACAAGCGGGTTTTCGTCGATGCCATAGCACCATTGATCATCTTGTCACTCTTCGTGTTCTCATGGAGGAAAGTCGGTTGAAAGGCAAGCGATTGTATTCTTGTTTTGTGGACTTTAAGACAGCCTTTGAT
Source organism: Adiantum capillus-veneris (assembly GCF_014529385.1). Taxonomy (NCBI): domain Eukaryota; kingdom Viridiplantae; phylum Streptophyta; class Polypodiopsida; order Polypodiales; family Pteridaceae; genus Adiantum; species Adiantum capillus-veneris. The sequence goes on from NC_140937.1 coordinate 3,903,031, forward strand.
ATGATTCCACGTAACAATTTGTGGAGAAGAATGGAAGAACTCCAAGTGCCAAGTGAGTTTATGCTTGCGGTTTCTCGAATCTATGAGAAGGTGATTTGTCAATTGCGCATGGGAAGAGAAATTTCAGAAATTTTTGTAAGCACTATTGCGGTTAAACAAGGATTTCCATTGTCACCAACTCTCTTTGGTCTATGCATCGATCAATTGGAACAAATGGTACTTGACTTTATGCAAGAAGAATGCATTGAAGAGGTCACTATTTGCAATGCGGTAATCATGCTTTTTTTGTATGCGGATGATGTAGTGCTTCTAGCACACACTTTAGAAGATGCACAAAAGCTTATGGTTGTCCTTGAGAACTTTTGCTTGCATAGTGGGCTGATTGTAAATGAATCCAAAACAAAGGTTATGCTTGTGAAAACCAACCATAAGGTGGAGCCATGCATTGTGTACAACAACGAGACACTTGAAGTTGTTGAGAGCTTTAAGTACCTTGGCCTTGAGGTTCCATCCAATCACAAGTGGCATGAATGTGCTATGCGTTGTTTGGAAGTGGGAAAGAGAGCATATTATGCATTTGAGAACATGTGTAATGCGGGAAACATCAAGTGTTGGGTTCTCAAGAAGTATCTTTTTGATGCATTGGTGACACCGGTTCTTCTTTATGGAGTTGAAGTGTGGGGCGGGAGCATCTCAAAGTCTACTTGGAAAGAGTTTGAGAATGTCCAAAAGCGTTTTCTTACAAACTTTCTCCAAGTTAAGACACAAACACCATATATGCTCCTACTTCTTGAGTCGGGATCTCTTCCAATTGAGGTTATGGGCATGGAAAGGGTTGTGGAGTACATGATAAAGATGCGTCAAAACCCCTCACATCGACTTCCTACAATTGCATGGGAAGCAAGCAAAAAAGTTCAAAAGACGCATAAAAGCAAGATCTTGAGCACGGGATGGATGCAAGACATAAAGAAGTGGTTTGGGAGATGGGATGCATTACACTTGCTACATGATGCTTCAATTGACTCTCAAGTGAATGAAGTTTTTCTACAACGCCAATGTATTACGGCTAGGGAGAAATCCGGTGGGTCACGCTTCATACATTACACCACCTATATTGCCCCCAACTACAAAACCATGTTCTTTGCTGAGAGAGGAAACCGTACTCACACTTACATGCTTGAGCCTATTCCCTTGTTTGCGATACGCACTATCACAACAATTCGGCTTAGCTCCCATTTCCTTCGATAGGGCGTTGGGGCAATGGAGAAGAGTCAAATCGATTGTGCACATTATGCTCACTGCAAGTTCGAGAGTCTGAGTACCACACACTACTAGAGTGCTCAGCTTTTGATCACATCCGAACTTGCTTCTCTCACATTTTCAGCCATAACTTAGACCTACACACTTTCCTCTCCCAGCCAAAGTGTGGGCTCTCCATTGCGACTCTCATCACTACAATTTTGGAGCATCGAGAGTCACTCATCAGCCATACACATACTACATCACATGTAACTTTGGTCCCATAGGTCATATTTGACCTCCGAGGAAGATAATAAAATCTCTCTCTCTCTCTCTCTCTCTCTCTCTCTCTCTCTCTCTCTCTCTCTCTCTCTCTCTCTCTCTCTCTCTCTCTCTCTCTCTCTCTCTCTCTCTCTCTCTCTCTCTCTCTCTCTCTCGCTCTCTCTCTCTCGAGCTTTTTCGCCTTCCAGCTTATATTCCTTTTGTCCCTCCGCCTCCCCCCCCCCCCCCCCCCCTGCATGCTCTCTCTTCACCAGATTTTTTCATTAGTGATATGATTAGTGGGAAGGTAGCAAACACACATACACACACACACACACACACACATATGTATATGTATGTATGTTTTAATATAAATACATAATAATATATAAATATGTGTGTGTACACACACACACATAGGTACAAGTACCACTTCCTGGTATTGGTCAAGATTCTCCCCGGAGACATTAAATGGCAAGGAACCTCCCCATCCTTCGTGGGATGCTCTCCCTAAATTGGTAGTTGGCCTTGGGATTCAGGCCTCATAAAAATCCCCTCCTAGGGGTGCGTTAGTATTTTCTCATCCTTGGGAAGCAGGCCATGCAATAAGTCCTTTTCTCCCCCACTCTTTGCGCATCACTCTTCTGTGTCGCTACACTCTGCTCTCACTCACTCGTAACACATAAATAACCCCCCCCCCCCCCCCCCCTCCCCCGTGGATTAAGGTTGGCAGAGCTGCCGATGGATCTTACTCTCATGATAACAGATTGTTCACAATATGCCTTTAAGATGGCTCCTCAAAACATGTACCAGATCGGGTATTTATAACCAGGTGAGGGTAAATATTTACCCCTCATCTAGCCAAGGCTCTTGTGTTCCATCTGATACTGAGCTCGTAGCAACCTACAAGCATATTACTAGGTGCTACCTTTGATGTTGTAGTGTTTCAACTTTGATAAGGAAAACTTGACTCAATTTGGAAGGTCTTCATCTCATTTGACATACTAATTGTGGTATGGTAGATTCCGTGTGGGATTTGGTTTGGTTTAGCCAAGTTGGTTACCTTGAAACTATCAAAGGAATTTTTTGTTCTAAAGTTGTGGATTCGGAGACTTTTTATGACTTATGCTACTTGAAAAAGCTAGATGAAGTTCAGCTTGATAAATTTGGCAATATAAAATTGGAAAAAAAGAACTCATATATGGGATGATTGGGAGATTATGAAACTTGGATCAGAAGGGGTGGTGGCCTTCTGATCAAGAATCATATGTATGCTATTATCTATTTAAAAGTTTAAGGAAATGGGGCTATATAGAAACCATACCTATAAATACTTTCATAAATATTTGGGATAAAAACTTTTCAAAACAATAAAGAACTTGAATACATAAACACTTTGGACAATAGTTTTAGGTTGAAAAATTTGTAAGTTGAACATGGATAACAACTGATATAGTCCATTGACACCAATAAAACACATCCAAGGCTAACGTATTTGTTGTCTTGTTTGGATGGATGCAGGTGAGGACTCTATCCTTTCTTGGAATTTTTTGGCTTGAAGCAAATGACTGTCTGTGACATCACTAGCTCTTACTACTATTTGGGATATACTTTTTAGGTGAGCTATTGTATTTTTATACTAGAATAAGCTCTCACTCTCATAGCCATGTACATAAATAATTCTAATACTGAGTTGTTTTTGTACCAATCTTTGTCACGTTTCTACATCTAGTTGTCTTTTGAGCTTAAAAGTTCATTAATGTCTTATTATATAAGTATAATAGCTACACACACTTCCTATACATAAGGTTTTTCCAACTCTTTGGGAAAACCAGGATGCTGGCTTTGGAAACTAGCTTGAATCATAGTTTTAAGTTGTACCCACTATCTATAATTCCTTTTCTGGTTGGTTGGTGTTAGGTGGTCCCTCTTAGGCTATAATTATCATAGTCTCTGACTTTCCTGGTTTAAGGAGTGCAGGTACAACCTACAGTATTAATCATAATTTTTTATATTAACTTTCATCATCACAAACATTATAAACTGACTGCTTGCATGAGTGTCATCCATGACCCAAAGAAGCTTTTAGAACAAATTAGGTTTTACCTAAAGGATCATTATAAAAAGAAAGCCTTGGCTGTTAGGACTATACCTTTTCTGCCTCGATGGGCCAAAATCATTGTTACTTCTTACCCTAAGTAATCCCTTGCTTACTAACAATTTTGTCTATTGCAAACCCTTGCTTTTTCGCAAGGCCTATAATTAACCTCTAAATCCCTCTCGGAACGCCACATTGAATTATTGGATGAAATCCAAGACTTTGTCCGTAGCACCAGAGGTACCATTGTAGGTAAGGAAAGAGATGCTCTTTCCTCTCTCTTTGAACTTCTTGAACTTGGATGATCTCTTCCACGCGGCATAGGATTTCCTATGGCCTCTTCTTTTTGATGGTTCAAAAGTTGCACCATCGCTTTGTTCAAAAGATGAAGAATTTGAGGAAGATGGAGAAGAGGGTAACCACTTTCTCGCCTTTTTCTTGCCTTGGTCCTCCTTGTCTACACCATCACTTTCTTCATAAGAGGAAGAGGATGAAGAAGACGGAGAAGAGGGTGACCTCTTTCTTGCCTTTTTCTTCTCTTGTTTTCTATCATCCCTCTTTGAATTATGTTGTTGAGAAGTGTGTGATGGTCTTCTCCGTTTAGGAGGTGATGGAGAGCATTTTGCCCACCGTCTTCGTGGAGCTATCTCCGTCGAAATGATAGGAGACTCATTTCTTTCTCGTTCTTTTGGCTGGGGCTCTTGAGTTCTCCTTTGAGAAGGAGATGCGTCATCAAGAAGTAGATTTTTGTGCCCTTCGTATGGATCCTCTTCTTCTTCCCGAATCGAAGAAAGGCGTTGGTGTAGGCCTCCCGTCTCACAAGCTTGGAGTAGGTGATGAGCTTTTCTTTAAAGCTTGAGAAGGGGAGAGAGAGAGTCTTCTTGCTTCACACATGAGATTCTGCGAGTGTGTGTGTGATAATGCCTTCACAAATCAGCCCCCCTCTCTCATCTTGGTCGACCCCTCTTGCTAAATCCTCTTGCTATCTTCCCATTGGACCTTGCAAAGCAGCTTAGCCAATCATAATTAGGAAGCATAAGTGATAGCCTTGTAACATGTTTCCCCCTTTCCCCTTTTGTGAGAGATTTAGGTAATTAAATAATGCAACTAAACTCTCATTGGACCCCTTTGTCTTCTGGCCAATAGGAAGCAGGCAAGCCATTGGGCTGTTGAATGCTCATTGGACCCCTTGGGAGACTGTCCAATAGTCTTCTAGAGAGCTTAATTCTTATTGGTTCTTTTATCAAGTGTTTTTAAATGAATTAAACTAGATTTACTCTAGCCTAATTCTCATTGGTCCACCTCTATGGCCATCCATTAGGATTTGAGTACACTTTGGGGGCAACTGGGCTAGGGAGTTGACATGTGTCCACGATACCCTTTGTGTAAAGGGGCTTGCATGAGTGTGTGTGTTTCTCTCTCATCCCATACTTACAGGGCTCGCCCCCTCCTATGTAGGAGTCTTGAAGACTTTTGTGTACACTCACAAAGCATCCAATTTCACTAAGCTTGACCATTTGGACTTACCTTTGAATTTCGGAAGTCTTAATGGGATGAACCTTAGGGTCTTTGAAGCCCATTGTTGCACATAGATCTTTTGCAGATGGCCCCCCCTTTGGATCCCTATTTTCCCTCCTTTGGATCCCTACTGTGGCCGGTCTACCAACTTAACCAATATTCTAGCTTTTTGTCCCCTGGCACATCCCCATAATAAATGATCAGTTTAACATGAGAAAATCATTTAGGAGAATTAGATATTAGTTATTATGACAACCTTTGATGAATGGCAGCTTGAGCAGAAAGAAAAAGTGAAAGATAAAATTACATGTCTAAGTGGCAACGTAAACATGACTGCTTGGTGGAGGAGTTGGATGCATACCATGTAATGATGTCCGTTACATTCGCGATTCTCAACCTTGATCAAAGGGCACCAAATTTGGGCAAAGTGTGGAGGACATGGTGATCAGTCCAACATAGTCTTGAAAATCCCGAAGATGTGAAAGAGTCTGTAGTAGAGAATGAGTCGCGACTACCATTCTTTGGCAAACAACGAAGAATTTGGCCAAGTATTTTCATGCAAGACGGAAGAGTGCTCATAGTCCACTCCATAGTGTTGCTTACATGCTCGATCCAAAGTATTGGAGTTCAGATATGATGTCCAATACAGAGGTGGTCAGCGATTTCTATCACGTGGTCAACACGTTTTACTCCAACGTTCATGACCAAATTGATTGCATCAAAGAAATGAGTGCATTTAGATTAAAAGAGGATGCTTTTCCGAATGATTTTGTATAGGTAACGGCAAAAGAGCAACATGCATGGAAGTGGTAAATGATGAATGGTGGAGAGCATTACTCGACCTTGCGTTGTCGTGCAGCTCCGCTGCCATGAAGATAAAAAGAGCAGAGAAATGCAAGCTAAGCTTCTTTGAAGCCTACACATTAAGTGAGCACTGATCAGGGCCTGATAACAGGTCAAGTTTAATGATTAATGTATGCCAGATGCGGCTTAAAAGTGCCAATTGATGCCTTAATGATGCCAAAAATGGACTATGCTTGAAGTGAGCACAGATGGATATTATGATCTAAAACGGAATGCTTGAAGTGCTCTATCGGCCTGTCTTTACGGCTCGTCGATTGGAGCTACGGTGTAAAAGTTATGGCAGTTTGAAGTTTAAGTCGATTGCAAATCCGTATCAGATTGGGCAACTGCAACTAAGGGGACAGAAATGAAATGAATGCATGGGCTTGAAGTGCTCACTTTGTGGAGTGCGTAGGTCTTTTCAAATCAGTGATTGAAGTTTCGGTCGCCAAGATATTGGCCGTTAAAGATTCACCGGGGGCCGGTTTCGTACCGGTCCGGTCGGCTTAGTTGGTGTCTCAGCTGGGAGTTTTTGAGCTTCAACCAGGGTTTTGGAATGCGGAATCAGTAATTACTTGAGTAGTCTCATGTACGGGATGCCATCTCATGTAGTGCTTGGCCGACGGTAGTCGTGATTGGCAGCGCATGGTTAGTCTAACACTCTGTAACCGAATGTGATGGGAAGGTCTTACGTCAAATGCAATCACTTATACTTTCATCTTGCAGGCATGTGGCACTATTCAAGACTTTTACGGGCATCAAAATTCACGATGATATTTTCAATCGAGGGCGGATGAAGAAAGATGTGGTGCTTGTCGATGCTTTAATCGATATGTACGCCAAATTTTGTGCCTACTGCATTGCCTTGACCAGCATGTATGCCTAAACGTGGTGCCCTTACAAAAGCAAGGCCACCCACTACTGCCCACCCAATTGAGAGGAAATGGCCGTCTACGACCTCAAGAGGAGGGGGCCACCCATGCGATGGTCACCCAATCATGGTTTTTAGTGTGGACAAGGAAAAAAATAAAAGAGAGAGGGCAACGACGGCGCCGTCGTTGCCCCTCTTAAAACAAGTGATTAAATCACAAGGCCTGCCTTTTAAAGAAGTGCTAAATTGTGTTGCTAATTTTGAAAGGGAGGATGAATACAGTAAAAGAATCGACGATTTTGGAATAGAAACACAAAACTTCAATCATTAGGGTGTAATTTTGTAGATGCTCTAAATATATCCATAGACCAAAAATGAAAATTTAAAAGGCTAGCAAGAGAAATGGATGCATTGTTATTTTTTGCTTCATGAGCACCTCTTTCGATCTGCTCGACCAATTGTATTTGTTGTTTCTTTCATGATCAAGGAGCAAGTTGTGGAGGAATCGCCCAACCTTGAAGAAGAATTAATGGAGCTATAGCTTATAACTGCTGGCAGGCAATGCTTGATATTTCATCAAAAATGAAAAACTACCAATATACCCATAAAACTTGTGGAAATTCCAAAAATACCCCTTGAAATTCAAAAACTTCCAATGTACCCTTGCACCATTTAGGATGAATTTGAAAAAATTACAAGGTATCCTTGTATCATTTGGGATGAATTTGACCCTACTTTTGCATAGTTTAATGTTTACGACAATGGAGCTCTATTTTTTATCATTCAAAACAAAACTATACACCGATGAGCTCACAAATAGACATCTATGCTAATAATTTCCTCTGAAGAGGTTCTAAAATCCTAGTTCTATTATCTTCTATTGAGGAGAACCAATCTTCCTATGAAGAGTTGCCAAAAATAATAATTTTTGAAATATTACGAGGTTAATTAGAGACATTTTGTGGGGATGTCCCACCATCGACTTGTGAGTCCTTCATATTAATTCTCTCTTTTCCCCTTTTAATATAATCCTACCTTTCAGGAAAAAAAAGGAGCATTTTAGGAATTTTGAAAAAATGGAAGAGCATATTGGGACTTTGGCCAAATATAAAGGATACATTGAGAATTTTCAAATTTGAGGGGTATATTGGGAATTTCCTCAAATACCAAGGGTATTATGGTAATTTTTTTTTAATACTATCAGTTTCAACTAGAGGAGGAAGGTCAGTACAGAGGGCTGCTAATTAGCAAAAATATAAGCAACAAGTACAATTGTGTGAGAACTAGCCCTCTCTCACTACAAGAAGTAGCTGCTCATGATGTTATTGCATTTAACACGTTTAGAGTCTTTCTTTTCATTCTGAACACCCACCATGCCAAAGCAAAGATCAAGCATGGATGTTGATACCTGCAATGAGCACGCTTAGAAAGACCACCTATCAAAGCTTTCTTTTAATGAGCAAAAGGGAAAAAGAAATAGTGCACCATTGCAATTCTGATTCTCATGTCCCACAAGACTCTATAAGGCACATTTTATCAACTTTCAACTACTAATATGGATTTATGAATCAGAATCGTAGAGAAACAGGGCATTCATAACCACATGCATAGACCTTGCGAGCATCACAAACATCCATTGAGAGGTTGCATCTATATAACTTCTCTTTCTATAGGATCAATGGCAAAAAAACAGAGCTTAGAAAATACTACAAAATCACCTTGTTTTTCTTTGCACAAAGATAAAATGCAACTGCCATAAATATGTCAGGCCTACCAAAGTCAACATTGCCCTTGCAAGAGTCAGGTAAAGCAGCAAAAAACCTCTAAGAACCAACTCACGCAGCCGAACTAAATAGCAAGCTCTCGCACATCCACTGCGGGCATGCAGCCATTAAGATCTTCAGGAAAGCCTCAAAACACTTATCTACATCTTTCTCTGTTTCTACAAGGCTCAAAGAGCACGACAAGCCTGGTGACCCACTCGTACAGTACGTCAAGGGGGTCGAACACATGCAGCAGTGGTGCGATGACATGAAGCTACCCCCTACCTCTTGCCCATCCCACCTCGAGCCGACATCGTTGTCTCTAAGAGGTTTACATTATTGCAGCTCATGCAGATCCTCCTCGTGCATGGTTCAATTAATCAAGGTGCATGATAGCCATGCGCAAGGCATCCCAGCCAGCCTTCACGCGGCTCTCTTGTCCCATGTGCTACTCCGAACTGCAACAAGCGATCCTCCTCGCCCACACACCTGCCCATGGATAGAGAGAGAGAGAGAGAGAGAGAGAGAGAGAGAGAGAGAGAAAGAGAGATGCTCATGGATTCGTCCCTCCTCCTCCTTTCTTCCACTCTCCTATCCTCTCCCCTTCACCCATCGGCCTCCTCCTCTTGATACCACCCTCTCCCTCACAGCCCGTAGAAAGGGAGAGAGCTCATCTTCCTCCTTGTGCTGCTTCAGCTGTCATCCAACCTCCCTGCATGCCTTATCCCCTAGCCTCCTCACTGCTGCTCCAATTGTTGTCGTTGTGTTGTCATGTTCCCCAATACCCATCTGAACTATTGTGTGCACGCAAAAGGCAAAGAGAGATGCGTACACACTGCCACCACCAGAGATCAGCCCTCTAAGCGTGGCTCTTCGAGAAGAAATCTAGAGTGTCCACCAATGCCATGAAGAACCAGCCCACTGCCCCCTCAGAAGCTAGGCGACGTCCCCATCTGCGGGTCGGCCCACAACTCGTTGTAGCTGTGATACAACAGCCTCGTCTTGGCATCCCGTGAGTGCTCCTCCATCAACATGAACTCCAGTGTGATGTCATTGAAATCGCTAGGCTCCTAGAATAGGAGCGCGTACTACACGTAGAAGGGCTCCGCCATGAAAAACCAGCTGCGAGAGCAACTGAAGTCGCATCCATGCACCCACGAAGGTGTCTTCTAGCACAAGCTCACCTACCCCTACCAAATGTGGCTACATGCTCTTGCCCGTCTGCTTCCACAAGAAGAGCAGGACCGTGCGTCGGAGCAAATGTTGTATAATCCGTCAGGTTGTAGGTGGGGATGTTGCCAGCAAACGTGACAAAGACGTCTGTGCGATTCTGCAGAAAGGTGAGGTATTTGGGGTCCTTGGTGCGCCTCCACACTTGTTGAATGCCGTAGAGCAGCACGTTCCACACCTCCTTGCCGGGCCCCGATGAGTTCCATATCTGCAGCGCTGTGTGTACACACACAGACAAAACTTCCAGAAATGAGGGCCAAGGCCCCAAGCAAATGCCACAGTGCGGTGTGCCGCCTCTCCATGTCTCTCGACACTCGAGCTTACCCAGATTACGAGGGGCTTCATCATTTTCTTGCAACGCACTTGCCACAATGAGTGCCCGATGCCCAATGCCCGCTAACTTAGCTAAAGAAAAGAATCCTGAAATTAGTTTCTACTTTTTACCCAGGATAGCTTATGGGATCAATTTTTTTTATAGAATTCATAAACAAGAAGCCTAGAATTTTCTTTCTATTTTTTAGCCAGAATAAATTATGAAAAAGATCTTTTGTTTAGAATTCATAAACAAGACATCTCCATCATTAGACTTACACTCTCTTCATTTAAATGAGTGCCCACTACCTTACTTCAACCAATCATTATTTTAGGCCTATCAAAAAATGCTTAAAAATACAACTCAATTTTCTTTCTATTTTAGTCAGAAAAAAGAGAAGGCATCTCTATAGCCTTTGCCCTTTGGGCAGGCAAAAAAAAGCATGATAAACTTCTTCTTTTTTAGTGGTAGAAAGGGAAAAAGAAAAGCTCATGCAAGGTTAGGCGCCGTGGCCAGAGTAAAGAAAAAAGAAAAAGAAAAGGAAGGGAAAGGAGGCGCTGTGGAGAGAAGAAAGAAGAGAAGGAAAGGAAGGAAGAAAACGAAAAAGAAGGAGAAGAGAAGAAGAAGAAAAAGAAAGAAAGAAAAAGAGAAAGAGAAGGAAAGAAAACAAGAAGAAGAAGAAGAAAAAAACAGGGAAGAGCTCGGACACAAGAAAAAAGGCGAAGAGGGTTATGAAGGGAAGAACCTTGGGGCAAGCAAGCTCTTTTTCTCTCGCTCTCGTTCTCGGCAAGCAAGCTCCATCTATCTCACTCTAGTTCTCGGGAAGCAAGAAGCCCTAAGGAGAGAGGAAGCTTGAGACGAAGTAAGAAAAGAACCTGGGTCGAAGAAGCTTGAGGGCAAGCTCGTCGAGGCTTGAGCAAGCCAAGGCGAGAAGAGGATTACAAGCAAAAGTCGAGGTTTGGTCCACAATCGAGGTCGAAGCGAGTAAGCTTGAGAAGACGAGCGTGGTCTTGAACCAAAGCAAGAGAAGGCATGCACGGTAAACAAAGCAAGGTAAGAAGCAAGAGGAAAGCACGAGGTAGATAAAGCGACATAAGAAAATTTCCATCACCAACATCAGTCCGAAATTGATTAAGCATTTTGTTAAGTCCGGTGTCGTTAACAACCCGGTTAATCCTGTAAACGGGAGCTTAAACTCCTAGTTAGAAGATGATCCAAGTGACGGTGCTGTTAACGGCAAAGCTCTCTCAAACTCTCTTTCGATCTCGTTCTTGAAGCTAAGCAAGGGAGAGCTTGGACGACTACAAACCCCTAAGCTATCGGGGCGAGTTTTGCAGATCCCCTAAGGAAAAGTGAAGGAGTAAAACTGAGAAATTTGTGAAGGAGGTGAAGACAGAGAAAGACGGGGGAATGTTGAAAGATCTCTCTCAATTAAGCATAAAAAGGACGACAGAGGCGATCAAAGGATGCTACATAGAAATAGCTTGCAGAGAATTTGGCAATAATTGAAGCATAAAGATTAAGGCAATGAGCATAATTAGGTAAATGAGGCAGATAAAGCGACAGAAGGGAATCTCATCACCGATAGCAGTCTCAAGGTTGATTAAGCATTTTGTAAAGTCCGGTGTCGTTAACGACACGGTTAATCCTGTAAACAGGAGCTTAAACTCCTAGTTAGCAGATGATCCAAGTGACGGTGCTGCTAACAGCCCGCCTTGGCTAAGAATTAAGTTGTACTCAAACATATTGATCGATTTAATTGATGATTGCGGTGGTTGCCAGAGGTGTCAGTGTCTCTTGTTCTCTTTCTTTCACACCTCCCACAACAAGAGGCCCGGCACCTGCCCGGCTCACGTATCGAACACATATCGCCCGACATCTTTGGTGAACCCGACGTGAAACGAGCCGGGGTGGGAGGTAAAGATGGAGATGCCAAAACAGTTAAAGCAGTTTATTGAAGATTTCAGTGCCAATGGATTTGATAAAAATCTAGCAGTTGCAGATTTGCCAAAAATGATGGAATTAGTTCAGGGATGTCTGCAGGAAGCGAAAGCCGTGCAGAGAAAAAAGCAGATTGATGATGCTATAGAGCTAGCACTTGATGTTGTATGTGAGCAGTATTATGTTTTTCAGGGATATGATCCAGAAGGTTTTATTGCATGTTACGAAGCTGAGATGAAGAGCCGAAATGTTCCAAAAGATCTGATGAAGCAGCTTTTGAGAAGGTTGTAAACTCTGATTTTAAAAAGCAGGTTCAAAAACTGGAAGAAGAATATCCCACACGGTGGGAGTATTTTGCTGAGGAATTTATTTACGAAAGCTCAAGGATTCTAGATCGAGAAATAAAGGAGATTACTGAACGAAATAAGGTTGTCTTCAGTAAAGGTGAAGGGGATCAAATGCAGATCCTCAACTATGATGAATTCTGGGAGCATATTTCTGCAAGAAGTAAAGCCAAAGAGAATGCTAAGCTAGAAGTAGCTGATTTAGTTTTAGAGGAGCTTAATTTGAGCAACGAAGAAAAGGTAAACAATGAATTTAATGCTGGAACAGATTTATATGAATTTTTTTCAAAGATTGCTTGCATGGACGCTACCTCTAATAATGGTTCCAGTGAAGAAATAGATTGTACAACAAGTGGTTCGCAAGTTGTTGACCTTGACATGGGTTATTCTGAAGGAGTTCATCAAGCAGATGATCCTCTACAGGACATTACTAAAACTATCAGCCCTATAGCCGACCAGGACAACATGTTTGGTACAGATGATTGCATAAATAAAGCTATTATATACACAGTAGTTGATGAAGTGACCAAGATTGTGGACCCAGCACAGGATGAGCGTGAGGATGTCAATGAACCTATGATTTCTACTAACAATATGCTTGCAGATGTTGTTGTCACAGAAGAGGATGCTATAATCGGTGAATTTTTGTCTAGATCTGAAGGAGATGTTCATGGCAGTATAGAAGATCTTTCTGATGCGTATACCTCTTCAAAGGGGGTGCCAGATGAGCCTTTACAGTTCTATAATGTATTGCTAAGTGCAGATGAGGAAGTAGAGGATGATATGGATGAGTATGAAGATTGCTCAGAACAGGTTGATTGTGAACAGATTATAGACTGGGATTTTGCATCTATGCTTGTACAGGGGCTGCATGAGGAGATAACTCCTACAGTCTTAATTAATGTTGAGACTTCCAAGGGTGATTTTCCCGAGGATGTTATGGATAAAGATCTTCAGGATAAAGCTTTTTTTCCTGATCAAGATGAAATCCCAACAGGTGAAAATTCGTCTGATGATACAGGTAGAGAGACTCCCAAGGTTTTTTGTGATGACTATGAAGCTAGAGGGGGTGATGATGCTAAATCATCCTTGATACTGCATAAAGTGCACAGGCTTTTTCATTTGCTGGGGCAATGTCCCAAATGTAGCTGGATTTGGATGTTATTCCTATTGATTCTTATGTCAGTGATGTCTTGGCTGCTAGTAAAAGGGAGTCAGACTTCTTTAATGCTTTCTGGTAACGATCTTAAGTTGCCAACAGTTTACGAGATGTGGGTGTTGCACTATGCTTTAGGTGAAGCTCTAGTATATTGTGGAGCCCATCAATGGTATGTGATCTCAATGGTGTTTGATCCAGGAGATTCTAAGGAAGTTCGTAAGCAGATTCAATATGGATGGATACTGCTAAGTATGCACAGTAATTGCGTGCTATTTGAAGCAGGGGTAGCATATTTGCACCAAAAATGCTTGATGATTATTGATACAGGAAATGTATGCTCATGTGGATGTTATGACGCTCCAGTGTGTGGAAAATTTCTTATTACTCCATTTGATCCTGGGGGTTACTAAAGTGCAAGTTGCAGATGCAGAGGATACTAGATGCCTGATGTAGCAGGCTACATGATGCAAGGTTTTGTTTTCTAGATTATGTTAATTTAGAAGAGTGTTTGGTTATGCATTCGATAAGATAACATGGCTGGCTTCCAGCTAACTTCTTTGGACAATTGATGAAGTATCTTCACATCTTTTCAATTGATTATGCTACCAGAACTTGAAGTAAAGGACTTAATGGCCATTCTGTGTGCACACACAAGAAGGCATACTTGAGCTTGACAGGGTTCCTTAAAGAGCGCTTAATGGTCAAGTCGTCTGCATCATTAGTTGGAGCACTTGAGCTTGGCGGGGTTCACTAAAAAAGTTATCCATGATTGAATGCTTTGAAGATACGACAGATACAGTTCAGAGATGTTTGATGGACAGCTACCTAATGATTTAGCTAAACCATTGATGATAGGGTATAAGCCTTATTTCATTTTCATATGTTTACCAATTACGCGAGTCTTATGGCAAAGAGCTTAAGGTACCTATAGCTGATGCAGGTTGAAGTGCAGTTGGCACAGACCGGAGGCTGTCCAGGTTCAGAGGTGGTGGATGTCGTGTAGCTCCGCTGCCATGAAGAGAAAAAGAGCAGAGAAATGCAAGCTAAGCTTCTTTGAAGCCTACACATTAAGTGAGCACTGATCAGGGCCTGATAACAGGTCAAGTTTAATGATTAATGTATGCCAGATGCGGCTTAAAAGTGCCAATTGATGCCTTAATGATGCCAAAAATGGACTATGCTTGAAGTGAGCACAGATGGATATTATGATCTAAAACGGAATGCTTGAAGTGCTCTATCGGCCTGTCTTTACGGCTCGTCGATTAGAGCTACGGTGTAAAAGTTATGGCAGTTTGAAGTTTAAGTCGATTGCAAATCCGTATCAGATTGGGCAACTGCAACTAAGGGGACAGAAATGAAATGAATGCATGGGTTTGAAGTGCTCACTTTGTGGAGTGCGTAGGTCTTTTCAAATCAGTGATTGAAGTTTCGGTCGCCAAGATATTGGCCGTTAAAGATTCACCGGGGGCCGGTTTCGTACCGGTCCGGTCGGCTTAGTTGGTGTCTCAGCTGGGAGTTTTTGAGCTTCAACCAGGGTTTTGGAATGCGGAATCAGTAATTGCTTGAGGAGTCTCATGTACGGGGTGCCATCTCATGTAGTGCTTGGCCGACGGTAGTCGTGATTGGCAGTGCATGGTTAGTCTGACACTCTTTAACCGAATGTGATGGGAAGGTCTTACGCCAAATGCAATCACTTATACTTTCATCTTGCAGGCATGTGGCACTATTCAAGACTTTTACGGGCATCAAAATTCATGATGATATTGTCAATCGAGGGCGGCTGAAGAAAGATGTGGTGCTTGTCGATGATTTAATCGATATGTACGCCAAATTTTGTGCCTACTGCATTGCCTTGGCCGGCATGTATGCCTAAATGTGGTGCCCTTACAAAAGCGAGGCCACCCACTAGTGCCCACCCAATTGAGAGGAAATGGCCGTCTACGACCTCAAGAGGAGGGGGCCACCCATGCGATGGTCACCCAATCATGGGTTTTAGTGTGGACAAGGAAAAAAATAAAAGAGAGAGGGCAACGACGGCGCCGTCGTTGCCCCTCTTTAAACAAAATCATGATAAGCTTCTTTTTTTTTTAGTGGGAGAAAGGGAAAAAGAAAAGTTCATGCAAGGTTAGGCGCCGTGGAGAGAGTAAAGAAAGAAGAAAAAGAAGAGGAAGGGTAAGGAGGCGCTCTGGAGAGAAGAAGGAAGGAAAGAAGAGAAGGAAAGGAAGGAAGAAAAAGAGAAGAAGAAGAAAAAGAAAGAAAGAAAAAGAGAAAGAGAAGAAGAAAAAAGCACAGAAGAGCTCGGACACAAGAAAAAAGGCCAAGAGGGTTATGAAGGGAAGAACCTCAGGGCAAGCAAGCTCCTTTTCTCTTGCTCTTGTTCTCGGCAAGCAAGCTCCATCTATCTCACTCTAGTTCTCGGGAATCAAGAAGCCCTAAGGAGAGAGGAAGCTTGAGACGAAGTAAGAAGAGAATCTGGATCGAAGAAGCTTGAGGGCAAGCTCGTCGAGGCTTGAGCAAGCCAAGGTGAGAAGAGGATTACAAGCAAAAGTCGAGGTTTGGTCCACAATCGAGGTCGAAGCGAGTAAGCTTGAGAAGACGAGCGTGGTCTTGAACCAAAGCAAGAGAAGGCATGCACGGTAAACAAAGCAAGAGGAAAGCACGAGGCAGATAAAGCGACATAAAAAATTTTCCATCACCAACATCAGTCCGAAGTTGATTAAGCATTTTGTTAAGTCCGGTGTCGTTAACGACCCGGTTAATCCTGTAAACGGGAGCTTAAACTCCTAGTTAGCAGATGATCCAAGTGACGGTGCTGTTAACGGCAAAGCTCTGTCAAACTCTCTTTCGATCTCGTTCTTGAAGCTAAGCAAGGGAGAGCTTGGACGACTACAAACCCTCGGGGCGAGTTTTGCAGATCCCCTAAGGGAAAGTGAAGGAGTAAAACAGAGGAATCTATGAAGGAGGTGAAGACGGAGAAAGACGAGGGAATGTTGAAAGATCTCCTCTCAATATTTCTCTCAATTAAGCATAAAAAGGACGACAGAGGTGATCAGAGCATGCTACATAGAGATAGCTTGCGGAGAATTTGGCAATAATTGAAGCATGAAGATTAAGGCAATGAGCATAATTAGGTAAATGAGGCAGATAAAGCGACAGAAGGGAATCTCGTCACCGATAGAAGTCTCAAGGTTGATTAAGCATTTTGTTAAGTCCGGTGTCGTTAAAGACCCAGTTAATCCTATAAAAACGGGAGCTTAAACTCCTAGCTAGCAGATGATCCAAGTGACGGTGCTGCTTGGCTAAGAATTAAGTTGTACTCAAACATATTAATCGATTTAATTAATGATTGCGGTGGTTGCCAGAGCTGTCAGTGTCTCTTGTTCTCTCACTTTCACACCTCCCACAGCCAGAGTCCCGGCGCCTGCCCGGCTCACATAGCGAACACATATCCCCCGACAACGTCCGCTTGCAATGAAAGTACTGGCACAATGCGCAAACTCAAGTTCAGAGAGAAACTGGAGTATGTACAAGTATGTTCACAACACTATTCACAACAGACTTTTAGCAGACAGAGCGGAAAAATTAGTGTATTTTGCAATGAAAAGATATTGAATCACATCGAAAGTACTGCTACGAGGAGGAAATGCCAACCTGGTTGTATGATTGTCAAAACAAAGACGAAGAAGAGTTTAATGTTGGTGTATCTCAATGCACTATAGACGAAATAGAAGAGAATCTGATAATAAATGTGGAGGTTGAATTACAAGGAGATCCACAACACCAGGTAACAACTTCACATATTCAATATAGCTTGAGAGTAAAATGAAGATCGTGTCAAAAACCATAGTAAAAGACCTTGCAATTTTTGTTTGATCATATACAATGCTTCATATTCAAGATTATACATAGTTTTTCGATCTCAATTGTGTTGCTTTGAAGCAACATCTTGGTCACCAAACATATTTCTAATTGTACTAGGGGTATCTTGGCAGGCTTGCTTGAATTTATACTCATTTGCCATGCCAAACATCATATATATTACTTGTGGAATATCTTGTGAACAGATTGCACATTGGCTACTATTTTGCATTAAACGAATAAGACAAATGAAGTGATGATAATGACCACATGTCAATGTATAATATCCACTCCATCCATTAAAATTCTTGTAGCAAACTGGACATTGGGAAGATGAGGATGCATCTGAAGTAAACGAGGGGACCAAATCTGGATGCACGACAAGGTGGCTGATGTGTGTCCCTTGTACATGTGGAGAATTCACTTGCTGTGTGAGATTCTAAACGTCTTGGCTTAAGTGGTGAATGCTTTTCTCCATCCGGACCTGTGAGGGTTGGGGTGTCTGGGTGGCTATACAAAGCCGTGTTATTTTTGCATATTTCTCTGCCAGTTGTGGCGTGTAGATGTCCTTCTCTCTCTTTAATTGTGGGTCGGCGCCTTCCACTATCAATGCTAGCTCATCTCAGGTGAAAGTGAAACAACTCTCCCTAATATCATGAGTGGCAACAGTTGTCTCCTTTGACAAAAAGTCTACTAGTCGTTGTTGCACAAAGTGACTATATAACATTTTTGCAAAATATAAGGCATAATCTGCATTGTGCAATGGATGGCCATAAACTTCCATGTAGCTCCTCTCAAAATTTTCTTTGATCGCATCTTGGAGGCACTTCAATACCTTCCACCTTCCTTTAAAATGATTCATTATATGTGCTCTCTCATTTGTGCATTGTTTGAGTGCATGTTTGAAAGACGAAATGACTGGAGCATTTGATAGTAACAGAGATCGGTGAGATTTGGATGTGATTGCTAAATACGTTACAATAGATCATGATTCTCATATAAGATCTCGACGGGGATAGTGATGTGAATATTCAGTGACTGTCGTCTTTGTGGAAGTGTTGGATATGTGTTGTCTAGTGCGTCAGTGTCTACTGAACTAGTTTCTGACTTATGTTGATTTTGCAGGCGTAATCGAGGGCGATTACAATTCTTTCAAGAGGCGGGTATCACAAAGTGATGAGGTGACATGGCCGCTTGGATGTACTCCGGACAGAGGGAGGTCCAAACCTCAGTAAAAGATGCAGATAAAGTTTTACCAACTTACATGGCCTAGCCGAGAGGCCTAAATTAAAGAGCTTGAAGCTCATAAGTTGTACCAACTTATGGTACCCCGGCCGAGGGGCCTAAATCCTATTTTAAAATAAAGCAAGATCCAATCACACGGAGATGGTGGCTTGGCAGCGCTGTACGGACGACCCGCGATTTGTGTTGGCTATTGACGTGGCACTTGTACAGATTTTTGTGATTTACATTGGAAGCTTTTGGCTCTAGGGTTTGGGGCCAAGATGCTTTTAAATCGCATGCTTTTGGGGCTCTGCTTTTGGGCATCCCTTGTACTCTTTATAAGAGCCCCTGGGGCCTCACTCTACAGAGCATCTGGACATAGAGTCTGAGAGCAGAGGATCCTTGGGAGTTGTACCTTGATGTGATCAATAATAAAGAATTACCGAAAGGGGCACCAATCTTTGGGACCAATGCTTCGGGGGCGGAACTCCGTCGTGCCATGTTGACTCTCTCTCTCTTTCTCTCTATTAAATTTCAATGATTTTGAAGTTTCTGTTCGTGTGTTGCTATTGATTTCTCGCTTAAGAGTGTCCAAGCGTGTAACACCATGTGTAAAAACAACACTTTCCAAACATTGCACCCACCACATGGATATACTTCAAGTAAATGATTGCATCTGCATGGCTGTCGAATTAATTTGAAGCTGACTTGAGGACTTAAGAATGTGTTCCATTAGAAGTTGTTGTGTGAAGTTTGATTTCTAGGGTTAAGTTTTTAAGATGTCTTATCCTTTTTTGCTTAAAGTTGAGTACTTGTTTTAAGCCAAGTAAGTTGTGTCAACTTACTTTACACATGCCTTCTTTTAAAACATTTTTAAGTTAATATTGTTTTGTTTTACCTAGTTTTTGTTTCGTAGCAAACAAAGTGATTTAATTTGTTTGTTTGTTTGTTTTTGTTTTTCTTTTCTTTTCTTGTGTCCGTTGCTTTTATAGTTTTATGAGTGCTTTATTTTCTCTTATAATTTATGAGTTCAGACTATTCTGAACTTATGAAGGTATATTAATTTGAAGCTAATGTCATGACGGATTGACACCAACTCACTATGACTACTTGCAAGAGTCTACAGGAGTACAATCGGAGGTTTTGTAAAGCGTTGCTCTCAGTAACCTCCTATAGGTTTGTACAACTGACAGAGAAGATTGAGAAGTATTGTTGTGGGCTGCCTAAAGGGTTTCAAGATTATTGTTCAAAGAACAGAGTGGCTACCCTCACTCAGCTTATGGAAGTTGCCAACATTGGTCTTGCCTTGTTGAAGGGAGAGGATAGTGGGTTTCCTGGCAATGTGAAAGGGGGGCAACAAAAGAAAAATTCAGCAAAGAAGCCCTTTGTGAAAACGTCTCCTGAAGCGTCGTAGGGGTGAGAAAAGGTCAACAAGGACAAGGACTCAATAGAGACTTTTGGAGCGCAGGCGCAAAGAAACAAAACAGGAATCCTTTTGTCCGTAAGTCACTCGCGGAAAAGGTCTTGATGGCTGAGAATAAATGCTTTATATGCGAGCAGCCTAGTCACTTTGCTACAGATTGTCCACAAAAGAAAAGACTAGCTGACTCAAATGATAAAGAGGACAAGAAAGGGAAGACGCCCAAGCCCAAGGCAGGTTTAGTGCCAGACATGGTGGGTGAGAGGGCAAGCACGGATGTCAGCGAGTTATGTAGAGCATGGGTAAAGTCAGACACCAGACTTCACTTATCTTTTTCGATCTAGGTTCCAAAGCAAACTTTATCTCACCAGTGTTAGCTAAGAAGCTAGGCATCAGAGCTGGGATACACGGTAGAGGCAAGGTTGGCATGTCTTGGCCATTCAGAGTGTGTTACTCCTATCATTGGAAAGTTGTGTCTGCATATTGGAAGGGTGTGATGCGTTGTTGGGAATCCCGTGGATGTTTCGAATACATGGCATGCTGGATGTCTTCAACAAAAAGATCACCCTTCAACATAGGGGCAAAACTCATGTTTTGGATGTAAAGCTCGAAGGGGATTCTGTCCTCTGCGTCCTCACATGGCCATATTGTTTTGATCATGTCCTTGGTCACTTCTTTATTGATCCCTTTCCATCGCATGTGGTTTGGATTTTCCCATTCTGAGAGTCTTCAAGCAGTGAGTGTCGCTTGCTATGTTGACATACCATGTGCTAGAGACTACATGCGATGAAATGCATTAACAGTCGCTTGTTGTTTATCATCATCTAATTGGGTGCCACAAACTTGTTCTTCACCGGTCATTTTCTCTATGAGCTGCAATGAACAAATAGACAAATATTCAATATCATTGGCAAATATATATTCTCACGATTCAACTTTCTCATAGATGTACAAGGTAGCAACTTCTTGTCCACTACATAAAATATTATAGCCGACTAAATCAAACCACAATTGATGCGACTAAACAAAATCACAATTGCTAGACCCAATTGAACCACAAGACAAATTTGAAATACCTGGTATAACACAACAAATTTGAAATGACTAAAGATAATTGACTCAAGGAGGTGAACCACTCCAAACTAGATAATACACTTCAATAAAAAATAGAATACGATTGACAAGACAGATGTATATCATAAAAATGTTTAGATCGGATAAAAAGATGGCGCAAGTTCAACAAGTGGTCATTGGACAAGGTTAGGGTCTGTCTTGAATTGTTCTTTGAAAAAAATCAAAACGTCGGATGCATTTCTTCTTTGTTCCCACTCTTTTAACTTCATCCAACAATCTACTTTAATCTGAATGGCCCTCCTAACATCATGGTCGGGGTGGTAAAAAACTTCTTCTGGAAAATAAAGTTTTTTGCTTGTACTCCAAAAGTCTATCATCATGTTGAATAAATAACCCAATGCATAAACATCGCTCAATTTTATGTATGCATCTGTGCACCGTGGATCGTATAGTTTTGGAGCAATCCATGGTCCCTTAGCCATCTCTGCATCCCCTGCTCTCTGTGCCTCCAAAATTTCATAGCCCGATTGTGCGCTTGGATGCAGTTTACTTATTGACACCTGCTTAGCTGGCATTCTAAGCATCATTGCCCAATCAATGATGCCAACATGTGGTTTATTTACATGAGTAAAGTCCAACATTATGTTGAATGGGTGCAGGTCACTGTGCACTATCCCGGCCGAGTGGACAACCGCAACGCCATCGATTAAGGCGTGACAAATGGTTGGCATCTGCTCGATGACTGCTTTGATCCGCGTCGTGTCCATCTCTTATACATACAGATTTGCTACAGGCAATGACCTTCAGCCATGTTGTAGCTTGTGCATGTGGCGTCTGAACAATCCATGGGCAAATGGTAAGCAACACATCATGTCCCCCACAATATCCCCATTGTAGTATGGTAATATTGTGATCCAAGGAGCTTTGGTGGTAAAGCCAATGCACCTTACGATGAAGGGGTGAAGTATTTGCATTCCTTGCTCTGTCTGAAAGCTGTCAAATTTTGCCTCACTCCCTCCCTTGTAGCATTTTTCCACATATGTAATGTGGTCTGGAAAGAAAGAGATGCCTTTGATGGTGTACAATGTGCACACACCAAAGAAGCCTGCTCCAATCCTCGTACTTTCTACCAAGGCCTCGTGAGGGATGCCGACAAGATGAGCGCACTTGGCATTCAAAGTCGTGCACATGATTGTGTCGGTGCCACTGGCATATGATCGACCTCCCAAAGCTGCTTGCACATCTCGGGCCATCTTCAATCTCTTGGGTAAAGCTGCTTGGTCCTTCACTTTCACGCGCTTCATCTTTACCTTCTGTTCCTACCACAATTTAACCCAGAGCTCTAATTTTGACATATCGCAAGCAAGAGGGATGTCTTCCTTTAAGTCTCTGCAACATACTTTCATATTGTCCAACACTGCCCTAACCTTGTGGTGGGGGTCAACAACTCGTATTGGCCTTCACCTTGCAGCCTCCACTCTTTGTTCTCCCATATAGCGCTAGTGAGGTCTGATGAAGATGCCGCTTTCACTAATCTGTTGTATGCGACCATCTGCACATGATAATATTACCAAAATACATTCTTTTTGAATGGCATGCATAATACTTTTCTTTTGATCTGGCATCATTTTAGCACTGGACAATAAAAAACAGCATATCAAATACAAATTCCTGGTTTCACACTGCACTAACACTCTCACACTATTTTAGGGAAAATCCTCAACCATGACTTGAAGGCTTTAAGAAATCTGCATGGAAATATTGATAAACATTGAAAAGAATCTTCACTTTAAACTGCAATTTGTAACACGTGTAAAATGCAGAGCAAACAAGTGGTTTATAAGAACATCATCCAGATCAAACAATACATGTTAACAATCTGGAACATTTCAGCATATGGTGAATTTTTAACTTATATTTTTTACCGTACGCTCACACTAGTTCAAACAAAGCACACACCGACTTAAATCCTTCAAAAAATTATGCAAGATTATATTTATTTAGGTTGATAGTCATTTTGACTTTAAATGGTATGTTTGCTCGTGTAAAATGCAATAAATATGTCATTCCTAATCAAATTGTCCAGATCTAACAGAACATGTTAAAAATCTAAAACAATTCAAAGCCTCTTGGAAGATACATGCACCGTGATGTATATATTGTCAATTATTTTTTAGCTCATTTAAAACATTGAAAGTATACAAATTGGGCTAGGAAATTGCAAAGAATGTCTTGCTCTTTAAAAAGATAGAAATAAATATTTAACATGCAAATTGTGTTCTCACACTTGTTTACATAGAATTTATGTAAATGTAGCATTTAAAACAAGGATGATGATTGATGCTCTTTAAAAAGATACAAAAGAATTGTGTGCAAATTCTTTTCTACAGAGAATTTATGTAAATGTAGCATTTAAAATAGCGATGATGCCTGAGGTCCTTCAAAAAGATAAAAATGAATATTTAACATGCAAATTGTGTGCAAATATTTTTTTGCATATAACTTACGTAAATGTAGCATTTAAAATAGCGATGGTTGATGAATAAAGCATTCTTTTGAATATGATTAGCTAGTATATAATTTCATAAGAATACTTAAAAACAACAAAATCAAACAACTCAAACATTTGTATATGAAATACTCTTCACAGCCACATTATATCGACCAAGTATTTATATACTTAATACTTAAAAAAACTAACTGCACATGCACATACAAATGATATGACGTTCGTACGGCCGGGTTAACGACCTGAACGCCATAT